>NC_057402.1:30323422-30623422 GCF_019320065.1 Cervus canadensis | reverse complement strand
CTTTTCAAATTAGAATTTTCTCCAGATACATTCTCAACCGTGGGGTTGCTGGATCATGAGGCAATTGTTTTTAGTTTTTTAAGGAACCTCCAAACTACACTTAGTTTTGAGTTATCTCTTTTTTTCTTTCTCTGTCAGCTGTTTAGTTCTTTTGCCTGTTTAATTTTCACTGAACTGTTTGTGTCTTTTTTCTCCCCATACTTAACATTTTCTAAAGGAGAGTCTAAAACAGTTGACTGCCAATCCTTAATCTTCTGGACATTCTCCAATTCTTTTTAGCTTTGTACCATATCTTTCTAAAAACATTTTGGTAAAGGAAGCTAAAAGAAACCAACAAACCTTTTTATTCTTTATCTTCCCAATCACTTTCTCTAGAACTTTTGTCTCATTATGTATAAGACTTGTCTTCCAAGTTATGGTGGATACAAGTTTTGGTACAGGTCAACCGAAATCTCTAGGTTTCTATTTTCTTATTGTCCATTCCTTGCTAATTAAACAAAGGCACACAGTTCCGTTTTTAAGTGGCAGCACATCAGTTACAGTCAATTTTTTTTGGTGTAATTTAGGGTAAATAATTGTTTATGGTGAGTGCATAAATATTATAACAAATACCTCTGAATTAAGTGGTTTAACACAAATATTTTCTTACTCACACAAAGTACAATGTGGATATTTTCAGTCTTTACACAGTGTTGGACTTGGTCAGACAGGCCACAGCTGTGTGACCTTTGGCCACACCTAGGTCAGATAGCCACATCTAAGTGTACGGAAGACTAGGAAATGTAGTTTGGTTTCCCCAAAAGGCAGTGGAAACATGTTTCATAAACAGAATATCTGCTACAGAGTCTTACTGTCTATATGTTATCACCTCTGTGTTCTAAAGAGTGTTGTAATGAAAACTGTGGAACAGAGATCATCATGTGGCATAATTGACAAATTTCGTGAGCACCCATTTTGTTCCTCAGCTGCAATATTTTTATACCTTTAAAATAAGATATGCAACATATTAAGAAAGTTACATCATGTTAAAGTTTTTCTTCCGGGATCACTGTGTAACTTTATCAATTGGTTAAGGGCAGGTATGGGCTTCCCTGATGACTGAGCCAGTAAATAATCCACTTGCAATGCAGGAGACAAAGGAAATGCAAGTTCCATCCCTGAGTTGGGAAGAACTCCTGGAGGAGGGCATGGCAACCCACTCCAGTATATTTGTCTGGAGGATCCTATGAACTGAGGAGCCTGGTAGGCTACCATCCAAAGTGTCACAAAGAGTCAGACACAACTGAGCAACTACGCTCTCAGACAATGACAGGAACAAGCAATGTACTCATGTCCAAACAGAGTGATTTTTGCAGAAGAGTTATTAATTCCTAGAGGATATAGATATGCAAAGCCAAATTCCACTTTGTTTCCATTCTCCTGACATGCACCCTATAATTACATTTAATAGTCCCTAAGTAAACACCATGTAAACTGGAGTCCTCTTTAAAGAAGAGAAGCAATCACATATTCACAGTGTAATGATGGGGTATTTACATGGCAATTACCAAGCCATTATATTGTCTTTTCTTTAATTTAGTCAATTCCATCTCCTATATCTTGTTCAGGCAAATAACTTTTAACTACCAAAGTGTGTATTTCCTAAAGCAATTGTCATTGATGTTTTCATAATTATTCTGATATCTGTTTCTCTTATTTTAATAATTTGGACAAAGAACATTTTAGACATTCTTTAAACATTTATGCAAATCTATCAAACTTATTATTTTTAAAAAATCTTGATCATAGTAAGTATTCACATTTACTATGAAAAATTAAATATATTTAGAAAGTGTAAGAGAAAATTCTAAAATACAAACTTGTTTAAAAGTAAAAGTAAATATTAAATTGGGTTTCCCAGTAGGCTTAGTGGTAAAGAATCCAGGAAATGCAAGGGACACAGGTTCGATCCTTGGATTGGGAAGATCCCTTGGAGTAGGAAATAGCAACCGACTCTAGGATTCTTGCCTGGAAAATTCCATGGACAGAGGAGCCTGGCGAGCTACAGTCCATGGGGTTGCAAAGAGTTGGACATGACTGACTCAGCATACACACAAAGATTAAACTATCAAAGTATCCTTTCAGTTATGTATATGAGTGACATGTTTCTTTTAAACTAAACTTTTAATTGAAATATGACATGTATACACATGTCATGAGCAATTTATAAAATGCACAATTTATCATTTTTATGGCTTGAGAAATTTTCATAAATTCACTTACCCCTCTACTGTTTTCTCACACCATGAGTAGAGTATTATGAACATAACAAACTCTTTCCTGTCCTATTCCAATCATTATCTCCCTTAAGATAACTTCTTTCCTGATTTCTATTGCTATAGATTAGTTTTACCTATTTGAAAATTGTAGATAATTAGAATTATATGAACTGTTATATAGTGGTTTCTGGGTTGTGCTATCCAGATCTTCCTTCTAGATTAAAGCTTTTATTCTCATGACTATCAAGCATATTGGCTGCTGACAATTCACATATGTGTTCCACTCAGAGAACTGTCCTTGCAGGAAAGAAGCTAGCATCACCCAAGATTATACATTCTCCAGGAAGGCAACATGCATCTAATACTACGTGGGGTACAATAACCAAGCCCCCTTTCTTCATTTTGGGACCAACATAAAAGGCCACCTCAGCTCCAGAGTTCTAGTGGAATCATCACAGATTTCCATTACAATGTAATGCAGTAGAACATCTTCCTATACCCAAATTAGCTTCTCTCAGTCTCTTGTTTCTGAGATCATCCTCTGAGAAACCGCTGTCATAAAGCTCTCTACCTCAGAGACCATTCCAGAGAACACCTCTAAGAAAGTTGGTAAAGGGAGTGTTTCCAAGAAGAAGTGTCTAAACTAAGTTTTTCAAGCTGGGTTATCTACTGGCAGGCTGATGGTGAGAGCCTTTATTGAAAGTAGGTGGAATACTGATGACCCCTGGCATACACTGGTAGTGTATTGTCAAAACTGGTAGTGTGTTAATTGTCAAAACTCCCATCAGAAGTGATGGAATAGGAGAGAATGCAATAGCCACGCAGTGCCTGGTGTGTTAGAAAAGTATGGGAGAAAGACTAATTTAAAGTGCTGTGTAATCAAACTGCTGTTGCTGGGTAATCTCATGACATTGAAGATAGACAATGAAAATCTGAGTTTGATTAATCACCAATGAAGGCTAAAATCGAAAGTTGGAGAGTCATCTCTTACGGTTGGATGTAGGAATAGCCGAGGTTGAGGCAAAAGGCTTAACAGAAAGAGAAGCAGAATTCTAGATAGGGTGAATTCTCATTCCAAGGTTAGAACCCTAAGGTTAGGGTCCCTTGTTGGGAAGAATGGGGACCACAACATTCAGCATGAAAACATCTAGGCCAGTTTACTTGAGAACTTTGAAATGCTGAATACACATTATTCTTTGGGTCTTACCACATTTATTTTATTTATTTTTTCCATTTATTTTTATTAGTTGGAGGCTAATTACTTTACAATATTGTAGTGGTTTTTGTCATACATTGACATGAATCAGCCATGTATTTACATGTATTCCCCATCCCGATCCCCCCCTCCCACCTCCCTCTCCACCCGATCCCTCTGGGTCTTCCCAGTGCACTAGGCCCGAGCACTTGTCTCACGCATCCAGCCTGGGCTGGTGATCTGTTTCACCCTAGATAATATACATGTTTCGATGCTGTTCTCTCGAAACATCCCACCCACATTTAATGTCATATCAGATGTGGGACACATAAGGGAAGAAGTGAGACTTAAAAGCTATGAACAAACATCAAAAAAATGGAGTTAGGATCTTCATTACCAAATATTGGACTTATTATTTGTTATTTTTGATGTCCACGTTATATATGAAGAATGATTGTGTCATCCGTGGGTTATTAGTTGATTTTATGGTTCAAGACTCACTTGCAACCTTTGTAAATTTGGTAAGTGTCAATTTTGTCTGGTCTTCAAGAGCTTTCACCCGACCCCGTGATGTTTTCAAGGGTTGCTTTCCAAACTCATATTTTGTCACTGTGCAGTGGTGAATGTGCTAAAAATCCACTGCAATGCATTTTACTTATATTGAAGTTTTGATATTTAAGCTATTCAATACTAAATATACAAAGATCCTCTGGTTGGACTTTGTATATTTAAAATTTGGAGAATGTCTTATGGAAAAAGCATCAAAATAAAGGACCCATTCTTCTATGCTTCTCATCTCTTTAGGATCTTGACCCCATGTGTGAAAGTGTTAGTTGCTCACTCGTGATCTGACTCTTTCGACCCCATGGACTATAACCCACCAGGCTCCTCTGCCCATGGAATTCTCCAGGCAAGAAGACTGGAGTGGGTAGCCATTCCCTTCTCCAGGGGATCTTCCTGACCCAGGGATCAAACCCAGGTCTTCCACACTGCAGGCAGATTCTTTACTGTCTGAGCCACCACGGAGGCCCAGGTTCCATGTGTACCAGATGCTTTTGTAGCCTGGACCCCAGGTTTTGCTTTCCAAGTCTTATAAGGCTATAGAAAACTCTGCCTTTTTCCCCTTTCGCTTTAGTCTCTGCCTTAGATTTGCCAAAAACAGGCCACTGCCCTTGAGACAAGATTGACTTCTATTTGATTTCCTTTTTTGCTCCCCAACTTCTGTTTAATTTCCTTTTTTTTTTTGTCTTAGCACTTTAAATCTTTGCTTTCTCAGCAGATCTCCAAGACCTTCATATCTATCTATCTATCTATGTATCTTTGTATATTCAAATATCATTCTGATTGTTTCAGTGAGAGTATTGCACTTCTGCAAGTTGTTCCATTTTAGCTAGAAAAGAAAGTCTCTCGCTGACATTTTAATATGAAATTAATGTGAAATTAAAATTCCACATTTCCACTTTAAGTCCAGATATAGAGAGAAATGTGAAGACAACTGTTAGGTGTCTAAAAAATAAACGAGTGGAGTCAAATGAAGTTTATAAATAAAGCTATATTAAGTTGGGCAGTTGTGGATTTTATGTCAGCGTATCTTTTCTCTGCATCTTCCCTCATGGCTCACTGTTTAAGAATCCGTCTTCCAATGCAGGAGGCGCAAGTTTGATCTCTGGGTTGGGGAGATCCCCTGGAGAAAGAAACTGCAACCCACTCCAGTATTCTTGCCTGGGAAGTCTCATGAACAGAGGAGCCTGGCGAGCTACAGTCCATGGGGTCGCAAAAGAGTCAGACACGATTTAGCAGCTAAACAACAATAATCCCTTCTCTGTTTCTATATTTGATATTGTGGTTCTACCCCTTTTGTAAATAGATTTCTTTTTCCTAACCAACTAAATGATTTTTAGATAGTGTCATGATGATTCTGTTTGTTGAGTCTCAGCTCCAAACTTTTTCAATCCAGGTCTTTATGTTTTAGCATTACCTCCAGTCAAATGTTACCAATATATTTAGAGTATTTTTACACTGTATTTTATTATCCTGAAGTTTAGTGAATAAATCACCTTATGTTAAAATTGAGTTGTTTATGAAAAATAGCTTATTTTTTATTACCATTTAGTAAAACATTTTGCAAGTAGAATCTTCTATCTAAAATTGAAATATATTTCACATGTATAACTCTTAACAGATTGCATTTTCTATGTATAGAATCATATCACCTCTTTTTTTTTAATTAATTCATGTATAATTTTTTTGTGTGCTCCTTTAGAGAATGTTTGATTTTGTTAAATAGAATCAATTATAACTTACAGCAGAAAACCAAATGTTTTATTGTGATATTTTTTATTCTAACAGTGTCACAATATAGCACCAGTGCTTGGGATATAGGTACATTTTGTGTGCTTTATGGGTCATTTGAGATAAAAACATGCCTGAAACCATCAGATACATTTTGGACATCACAACTTTTTTTCTCAAGATACGTCAATATATTTATTATGTTAAGGTCTTAAATATGTATGATTTCTAAGTTGGTAAATTTATAGCACATATATGTTAAAGATTAGAAAAACTTAGTAAGAACAGCGAGTGAGATTCTGAGGACTTGATAGAAAGTATTTTTTTGTTTTTTTATTTTTGTTTCAATTGTTTTTATTTATTTAATTCTCATGTTATTTTCACTATTGAAAATGAGGCACAGATGTTTTTTTCCTGTTGTTACACCTAGAAAATTAAGCTTTGTTTTTAGGCCTTGAAAATAAAGTGGGAACAAAGTAAATTTAAAAGCTGCAGGGTACCATTAGAAATAAACAGACGAATGTGAAATGTTGATTAAAGATCAAAGAATAGTAGCAGAATTAATTATGTGGAAGCTGTGAAATCACTTCTAAATTATATAAAGCCAAGACAAGGGAATTGAAAACTTATTACTAATTAATTCTTATAATACATTAATAAAACAGACAAGGCACATCTTAATATTTTGGTAGAAATTTGGCTGTAGTATCCAGATTCATTTCTGAAAGGTATATGATTCAATTGATTAAACCCTAAAAAAATGTCTTTGGAACATACACATCCAAATGGAAGTCATGTTGCAATACAAGTATAAGTGCTACTGAATTACTAGTTTTGGCACTGTGAGTGGGTTTAAATAATATGAATGTAATAATATAGTTATTATAAAGGGTGCCAATAACTCTATGGAGAAAGCAGAGTAATTGAAACCTAAACACCAATTAAAGAGTGAATAATACAGAACAGAATGAGAGGCACTTAAAAAAAATTGGAGACAGTGTGATACTGTGCATTTAGAAGCTTTAAACAGATCCTTTCATTCTATATTTTCAAAAATCTTAACAAGCACTTGTAAATTATGCTTTCTGTTGTGTGATTAATTTATACAACTATAAAAATTATTTATATAGTTAGTTTCTGATCCCTGGACTTCAATCTGATGAAGAGAGTATAAATGATTACACTTCATATTTATTACTTATTAATTATTTATCTTAGGAATATTCCACACATTTCATAGACTACTGAGCTTGTCTCTTCTGGAATGGTTTTACCTTGTGGTTCAGTGGCAGCATTTTTGTCATATAGCTGGACCTCAGCAAATTTTGTAGAAGCAGATATTTAAGACTTGCTTTTACTTAGTAAATATATTTGAATGCATATGTAAAAGTTTCTTCTGAAGTTCTAAGAGCCCTAAAGCAATAATGACAAAATTTTTATTGAAAAATGTAAATATGCAATTAATATTTTGAAAAATACTCAAGCATAATAATAATGAGCATCATTTAACAATAATTTAAAAGGTTCAACAAATTATAATGTGTATTAGTAGTTTCAAATTCTGTTGACTGCTTGGTCACCTCATGCAAAGAGTTGACTCATTGGAAAAGACCCTGATGCTGGGAGGGATTGGGGGCAGGAGGAGAAGGGGACGACAGAGGATGAGATGGCTGGATGGCATCACCGACTCGATGGACATGAGTTTGAGTAAACTCCGGGAGTTGGTGATGGACAGGGAGGCCTGGCGTGCTGTGATTCATGAAGTCACAAAGAGTCGGACACGACTGAGAGACTGAACTAACTAACTAAAAAAGCTTCACTAGATCAGAAGTTTTCACTTGTGGAACACTTTATGGATTGAGTCTCCTGGAAGACTCATAGAATCAAGCCATATCTAGAAATCAAGTGTTAAAACTGATTTGGGGGAGATATTGAGATGGTGGCATGGAAAGCATTTTCCTCTTCCAGCTTGTGAGATCTAGAAAGTGAATACTATGCCAGCACATGTATTAGAGCAAAATGGAGTCGTTATTTGGGAACTAGGTGCGGAGGAGGGAGACAGTTCAAGGGAACACAGAGACAAAACATTTAGGTATGAATGGAAGGATGGGTACGACTGCTTGTATGAATGCAGGGATGACAGACACAGAGACAGAGATGTTTCAGTATGGAAAAAGAGATTTAGGCAAGAATTTATACACTGTGATTTTCAAGTGAAGTAAGAACTCTCAGAGTAAAAGCCTTGTAAAACCTGGGTTCCAGACTCGATAGCAACGTTACCACTTCTCCCCCAAGACCACCAGCAGTCTCAACTTCATGTGTTTCCTAAAACTCTGACTAGTCCAAGCATGGACTAAAACAAGTCATATGTTTTCACCTTTAGTATTTTAATGTTGCTTGACGTTGCTAGCAAAAAGTGCACAACCTTGAGATGAAGCTATAAATCTATACTTACCAGACATGCCTGGGATCTACGCCCAGTCGTGAAGGTCTTTGTCATGCTGTGTGTGTGTACTAAGCTGCTTCGATCATGTTTTTGTAAAATCTGTTGACACCATTTTTAAGTCTCTAGAAACCCTGCTTCCCTTCTGTAAAGGCAATGTTCATACTTCATATTTTAGAGATTAAAAATAATGTCAGGAAAAGAAAACACAGCTTCCATCTCCTTTAGTTCCTAATCATACCTATTCTACTTTCTCATTGGCATAGAGACTGTACTATTTCTCATTTTCCAAAACTCACATCTCCTTAACTTCTGTCTCCTACAAATGTTTGTCAAGAAACTTATGCCCCTAATTGTGTCCATTATTCCATTATTCATTCATTTTCATTCGTTCATTCTCTTCGCCTTTCTGATACTCCCTCCCTTTCTCCTTACCCTCCTTTCCTTTTGTTGCTCTTCTTCTTTCTTTCTCCCTTTCATCCTTGTTTTCTGTTTTCTCTTTGTTCCAATTCTTCTGGATAAGCATTCTCCATAAGGAAAATAACCAAGCAAACAAGAAAAAGCCTATAGAAATCCATTTCTTAACAAAACGCATCTTTTCTGTACCACAGCATTATGTTGAAGTAATGTTTTGTGCTTATTTTCTCAGCTTTCTCAAATTACTCACTGGTATACACTTCTTAAGACATTAGTGTCTGACCATTACACAAACTATTTTACTCAGTATCTTTCAAACTATATTCAGTATCAACTTCTGAGTGTTGGCTTTTATAAATTTACACTTGTTTATAGAAAATGTTCACCATATTTTATCTCTACAGTTTTTGATAATGTTATCTATACTCTGAATTTTATAATATGTTCTCCCTTGGCTTCTGCAATTCATTTCTTCTGGTAGCAGCTAATTCTTCTACATTTCTTATAGTCCTTGCCTTTGCTGGTCATCCTTCTCTACCTACACATTAAATGACAGGCTTCCTAGTCATTTTCAATTTTATTACTTTTTATTTTATGTAAACTCTTAATGGAAAAATGTTTAAAGACATTATTAACTCTAATAAATTTTATTTATCATTTCAAAGTTGGGCACTCTCAAATTAATATCTCTTTTGCTAAAGTATACTGAATTTCAGAATGATTATAATGAAAGTTCACACAAGTATTTCCATATAGAATTCCTATTTAGAATTATTTTAACTCTATTTTATTGAATTTATGACTTATCCTCCCGAGATACTATATAAGTAAATTCTCTTATCAACAAGTTCCATTACCACTTTTTGTCTTATTTTTCCTTATCATAGTACAACTTTACTGATATTTTTATAGTCATTTCATCAAATCTATTTTATGAACTTGCTTTTGAATGTAGAGTGCCCCGTGTACTATACTGCCATTGTTTAAATGATCACTAATTAGACTTTACTTGGACTATTCCAAGAGAATTATCAGGTCTCTCTACCAACAATCTCTATTCAAACTGGCTTACCATGTACTGTATT
This sequence comes from Cervus canadensis, assembly GCF_019320065.1. Taxonomy (NCBI): domain Eukaryota; kingdom Metazoa; phylum Chordata; class Mammalia; order Artiodactyla; family Cervidae; genus Cervus; species Cervus canadensis. The sequence goes on along the minus strand of NC_057402.1, from coordinate 30,613,732 downwards.
GCCACATTTCTTCTTAAAAGAAAACAAATAAACAAACAAAAAACTTAGAGGTATGTATACCAACCAGGTTTAACTTATACAATTATCTGTGCCATAAAAGATAACATTTAAATTCTTTTAGCTTAGTCAAGAGGCCCTACATAATTGTTCTCCTAATTTATTCCCATGCATCACATACCCTGCCCACTTTTATATCTTGTGATGTTCAAAAATATTTTTTGAGCTATTAAAAGCTCTTTAATGACTCAGCGTTTATGGTCTCTCTTATTGAATGCTCTTCATGATTTCATTTTCAACTTGGAAAAATTTTGCATGTCCTAAATTCTTGAAATGTTTTTCCCTCTGTTATTTCACAAAACATATTGTTTATCTATGTTCTTTAAAACGATTGCATTTTACTCTTCTTGTCTTCTAAGATACCTAATTGAAAAATAAAGATATTCTTCCTGAATGATTTAGACTGGTCATGTCAGCAGAGTTAATGGAATAAATATTGTAGGAATCTTACATGAAGAATGGTATGCGGGCCTTGGATTTTTTGAAATAAGAGTCAGTACTACACTATATATTTTTCTAATCCCACATTAACTTCAGACCATTGCTATGAGTTAGGGATCTGTGCTGCAGAAAACAAAGCTGATTTGTCTGTTTGGAACATTCTTTAGTTACATCTGTCCTCCAGTTCCTATATTTTGGAAGTATGTTCCTTACTTTTTATTGCCCCAGTTTATTTTCCAATTTCCTTTATCACATTATCCTTAGACAAATTGTTGCTCTTGATAGACCTTGCTATCTAAATATTATCAATAATAAAGAAAATAAAGATAGCATAGCATGAAATGTATCCATGGAGAGGTTAATAGATAAGATAAATATAATGAATAAAAGGTAGATAAATGGTAAAAGTAAGATGCATGGAATTTTTATATAATAGATAAATATTACTCCCTATTATAAAATAGAGAATACGACTCCTAAGAAAATAAAGCCAATGAAGAGTATTTGATAACCAAGAAGAAAGAATATATTAGGAAGTAATAAATATTTTCACTTTTATGAAAGATTCCTAACGTTTAAATAAAGACATAAAATAAGTGAAACAAATTAAAAGCAATAAGGATTATAAAGGATACAACTTAAAACTGAGTTAGGGAAAGGAAAGTCAAGTTTGAAAAATCTTGTAATTTTCAGTAGATAATGAACGAATGAAACCCAAGAAATGGTGAGGTATAAAGTTAGGCAAAGATGATACAGCTTCTGATACAACTTAGACACAAATGATGCTTCTGAAAATTATTGACACTATGAAAGAGACGTATAGATATTAGATAAAAATCTGAATCTCCAGGTCAAATGACATATGGATGCAAGAGGAACTAATAGACTACTGTAAATATTTACTATATCTGTATTTAGTATTGAACTAGTAGAATAAAATAATGTATGGACATTTGGGTGGAGGGGTCTCTGGTTTCATTTATCACCAAGATAAAGTTTTTTGGGTATTCAGATGAAGACACATTACAAAAAATATAGGAAAACATTGTATAATTTGTCTAAGTACTCTGCACTAAAACATTCAGCATAAGATGACTCAGTAGCAATGTCTTACATATCTTAAGAAAATAATCATAATCCCATAAACCAATAATTATTTTTGTTTTGTACTCGCCAAGTTCTCATTCAAATGTAAAGATAGAAGAATCTCAAACACATACAGTGCCTGGAGATGGTATACCAGGTGGTTTTATGGTCTATGGCCTGAAAGTGACATACAACACTTCCATTACCATTTCTCGATAGTAATAAGTCATGTGGCTACACATACCTTCATTGGAGACTAGGATGTGCACCTTAGAAGTAGAGAACATAGCAGAACATGTCAGCTTCTTCCAAAGTGTTCAGGATAAATAAATGAGGAAATACTTTGATGATAAAAATATTGAGATATTGAAATCTGATCAAAATGTTTATAAACTCTTTTTTTTTTTAAGTGGTTAGAGGAGAAGAGAATATTAAGGCCCAAGGATACATGAAGGGTACTGTTCTGGGAGATGTGATAGAACACATGAAAAGGAAAAAATAAACAGAGTTCAATTAAAATTTTACCTGTTCTGGCTTTTGTTGATGCTGTTGCTGCCACTGGGAGACATACTAGCCTTAGTCATCTTATGTGTGTGGTCAGTCATGTCTGAATCTTTGTGACCCAATGGACTGTGGCCTGACAGGCTTCTCTGTCCACGGAATTTTCCAGACAAGAATACTGGAGCAATTTACCATTTCCCACTCTAGGGGATCTTCCCAAGGATTAAACTCAGTATCTCTTTCATCTCTTGCATTAGCAGTGAATTCTTTACCACTAGCCTTAGTCAGCCTCACCATATTTTTTCCACATCATCATTAACAATGAGCCCCTCGACATGTCTCCTTTGAACTTTTTGAATACAGAGTTCCAAAAACAAGAGAAAACTTTTGTGCTCTTAGCACTAGGAGCGAAGGTTATAAAGATTCCTGCTTTCACAGAATCATTCTGGGCTTTATATGCCAGGGTGAATGCTTCCTATCCCATAATGACACTGGCTGCAAGCCCATGTATGGGGAAAAGTTTGATGATGACAGATTCATCTTGAAGCACACGACTGACTCCTGCTGTCTTGTCCATGGCAAATTCTGAGCCCAACACAAACAGTTCCTACTTTTTTTTATTAACATTGTCAAGACTTAAGTGATTATGTAACAGATGTGATCTTTGAGAAGGTAAAAGAATATATAAATGATGTAGAAGCCATGGGCACTTTGGGTCCAGGAATGGTAAAACCAGCAGAATGACCATTTCCTACTGTGAACAACTCTAATAAATTTGACTTAGGTTTTAATCTCAATCATCAGACCATTTCTTATGTAGCTCAGGAGAGCACCCATCTATCTCCTCTCATTATCCTGTAAATTTTGTGCTCTCAATGACTTCCCTGGTTCTATATTTTCTTTATCCCCCTCCAAGTCTAGCTAGATGGAAGAGTTAAGTTTATGATTATAAAATCAAGTCTAAGCAACAATTGAAATAATCTCATTCATTCATCAGTTTTATCTAAATCTGATCAAAGAATAAAAATACCTTTTAAATACCGTAGACCATTTAATATACATAACTTTGTGAATGAGCTCCATCATTTGGCTATATGAGGATGGACTTGCTTGACCCTTTGCATAGCACAAACAAAATTCTGAAATAAAGACATTGAAATTGATCCAAATCTGTGTTTATATTCAAATGCCGCTGCTGCTTCTGCTAAGTTGCTTCAGTCGTGTCAGACTCTGTGCGACCCCATAGACGGCAGCCCACCAGGCTCCCCCATCCCTGGGATTCTTCTGGCAAGAACACTGGAGTGGGTTGCCATTTCCTTCTCCAATGCATGAAAGTGAAAAGTGAAAGTGAAGTTGCTCAGTTGTGTCTGACTCTTAACCCCATGGACTGCAGCCCATCAGGCTCCTCCGTCCATGAGACTCTCCAGGCAAGAGGACTGGAGTGGAATGCCATTGCCTTCTCCATATTCAAATGCTAAAACAGTCTTTTTATTTACAGTTGATTTTCCTCTTGTGGATAGGTTTTTCAAGTGCTGTGTTCAAATATCAGGTTTAGCAGCGTGTGTGCTCAGTCGTGTCTAACTCTTTGCGACCCCGCTGACTATAGGCCACCAGGTTCGTCTGTCCATTGGATTTCCTGGGTGAGAATACTGGAGTGGGCTGCAGTTTCCTCCACCAGGGCCTCTTCCCAACCCAGGGATCGAACTTATGTTTCCCACATTTCCTGCATTGGTAGGTGAATTCTTTTACCACTGAGATGCCTGGGAACCCCAGATACCAGGTTCGATCCCTAACTAAATGGAACTTATTTTGTCAGGATGTGATTATTTCTCTTCAGCTCTCCTTATGGTAGTATATTGTCATTGCATTCAACATACTTGATGCTTAGAAGCCCTGTTTCCTTTTTTACTCCTTTCTTTGTCAATTATTTCACATACCCATGAAAGTAGCATTATTGGATAAGATGGTTTTGAGTCCTATCTGTTTAAATATAAGAAATATTTTCTGAAAAATATAGTTTAAGGTAAACCACCAACTTGAGATTTAACAAAACCGTTACTGCATTTTCCATTTTATCATGTTTTATTACTGCCTAGCACCTTATTTACAATAAAGAATAATGAGTTGTTGAGCTATCTATTAAGAGATTTCATGAGAAATGACTTTATTCTCACTATGAGACTAAATGTAGACAGCAGCACAGTAATGTTCAGGATAAATGACTGTTTGATAGGTTGATTATACCAGGAGGAATAACCTTCTCTATGGTACATGAAGATTCTCAGGCTCAGAAACCCAGCCAAATACAAGTAGGAATATCCCTGAGAGGCCTTTTCTGGCAATGGATGAAAGCGTTTTCCTTCAGAATGTGCAGAGGTCAGTGCTGACAGTTTTACCAGTAACCAATGTCTATTTAAAGTGTCCCTGATTAGAGAAATGATGGTGATATAGATTCTCCTCAAAATTAATTCCAAAATATAGGAAGCACTGTCAAGAACAAGTTAAAAAAAAATAATGTGGTAAATGTATGTGACCGTATAAAACTGAGCACAAGTTCTTCTGCTGTATACCTCTAACATCTTCACTAACAGAAATGAATATGGTAGTCAAGTAGAAATCAGGCCATAGAGTTTAAAACCAAACATGTCCTGTGTGCTGAGAACCATCTCCGCCCTTTCACTTCTGGAAGTGGTCATCCATGTGGCATAATTCTCAACTATTATTATTCAATTCTCCTTCCTTGTTCTCTTAATTCAGACGTTGGATTATTGATGTATGGAACTGGTGATAAGTAAGAGGATGCATATAGTGTGAACTTTGGGACAATAAAGACTAATAATAATGATGTTGAAAAACCTTACTGTTCCCAAGAGTCACATGTACATGTAATCCCAGATCGGTTTGTGGAGTTGCTTACCTTACGTGCATACCTTGGGGAACTCTGGGATAAACAAGATTATTTTTTCTAAAGCTTATTAGAAGATGGTTATGTGCATTTTTGGAGCTGAAGATCAGGGAGAGGGCTCGGTAAGGAGTGAGGTGAATAGGGAGCTGTTTTAAAGCAGGTAGATACAGTAGTGAGTTCACCAGTAATATTGTACAAAATTTGTGTTTTAGTTGAGGACTTCATTTTTCTTACTACTACACAGGTAACATATGCATTGCTTATACATAAAATACAGAGTATAAAATAACATTCACATGAAAATTAAAATGCAGTTTAATTTTTAGGTGGATGTTAATTGGAAAATTTTTGATGGACAAAAGTATTTGTGCATGTGTGTGGCAAGGGTCTCTAAAGTCATTGACAAAAGACATTTTGAATTGAATGCTGTTATCTGCTGTATTTGACAGAATAGCAATTTTTAAAATATTTTTTAGGTGTTCCTAATTTTACTTTATTTTCTTTATGTTTTTGGACACACCATACAGCATGCAGAATCTTAGTTCCCCGACCAGAGATTGAACCCGTGCCTTCTGCATTGGAAGCATGGAGTCTTAACCACTAGACTTCCAGGGAAGGTTCAGAAGAGCTGTTTCTAAGCATCATTCCTCAAATTCATATTTCCTTTAACTCTGGAATTATTACAAATGAGACTTTTATGTCATGCTCCTTCCACTTACATGCTGAGGACTGAATGAGTATTTGCCAGGTAGCAGCAGTATATTGGGCTTCTCTGGTTGTTCAGCCGGTAAAGAATCCACCTGCAATGCAGGAGGCCTGGTTCCATTCCTGGGTCAGGAAGATCCCCTGGAGAAGGGATAGGCCTCCTACCCCAGTATTATTGGGCTTCCCTAATGGCTCAGACTGTAAAGAAGCTGCCTGCAATGCAGGAGACCTGGGTTTGATCCCTGGGTTGGGAAGATCCCGTGGAGAAGGGCATGGCAACCCACTGCAATGTTCTGGCCTGGAGAATCCCCGTGGAAGAAGAGCCTGACGGGCTATAGTCCATGGAATCACAAAGAGTCAAGACATGACTGAGTGACTAAGTACACAGCAGAATATTATATTTTTAGTACAAATATCCTTACATTTATCTAGTACAAAATCTTTTACCTGGTTTACTGGTCACAGTTATAAAACCCATCTCCAGTTCTACATTCTCTTTCTCTCCCATTCTCGTATTTACTCTTTACTGCATTACGCTATGTTCTCCAAACCCAAGTGAATCTATTTAAAATACTTGGGCCAGGCACATTTCCAAACTGTTGATTCTCTCTGTACACTTTATGCAGAACAAGCAACATAGACCCATTGTCTATACAAAACAAGCTTAAATAAGAATGGTTCCTTTGTAAAAAGATTTATTCATTCAATAAAAAGTGATCTAGGTTGGTCAGAAGGACCTAGAAATCACACAGAATGAATAGTTCTTCACGTAATTCCAGATTCTTTTGTACCTAAGCTCTTATCTGCGGTCAGGGGCACTTTGATCTTCAGCTGAGGAAGGAAGTCTAGCTTAGACTTCACAGAGTTACTGAGTGATGATGATCCTTTAATAAACATGGAGACATTTTTAAAACTTCTACCGACTTAATCAACATATCACTCCTTACTCTTCAAATCTAAATTCATATTTGTAAAAGGTGCACTTTTTATTGGAAATTTAGACAGTTTGGAAATATTGTCACACTGCTTATTTAACTTATATTCATAATAATATGCAAAATGTTGGGCTGGATGACTCACAAGCTGGAATCAAGAAAAATATCAATAACCTCAGTTATGCAGATGCTACCACTCTAATGGCAGAAAGTGAAGAGGAACTAAGGAGCCTCTTGATGAGAGTGGAAGAGGAGAGTGAAAAAGCAGGCTTAAAAGTCAGCATTCAAAAAACTAAGATCATGGCATCCAGGCCCATCATTTCATGCAAATAGAAGGGGAAACATTGGGAGTAGTGACACATTTTCTTTTCTGGGCTCCAAAATCACTGCTGATAGGGATTGCAGCCATGAAATTAGAAGATGCTTGCTCCTTGGAAGGAAAGTTATGACAAACCTAGACCACATATTAAGAAGCATAGACATCACTGCGGACAAAGTTCCTATAGTCGAAGCTATGGTTTTTCCAGTAGTCATGTAAGGATGTGAGTGTTGGGAGTGAGAGTGAGTGCTGAAGAATTGATATTTATTAACTGTGGTGCTGGAGAAGTCTCTTGAGAGTCCTTTGGATGGGAAGGAGATCAAACCAGTCAATCCTAAAGGAAATCAGCCCTGAATATTCATTGTAGGACTGATGCTGAATCTGAAGCTCCAATTCTTTGGCTACCTGATGCAAAGAGCCAGCTCATTAGAAAAGACCCTGATGCTGGGAAAGATTGAGGGCAAAAGGAAAAGGGGGCAGCAGAGAATGAATTGGTTAGATCGCATCACTGACTTAACAGATGTGAATCTGACTAAACTCCAGGAGATAGTGAAGGACAGGGGAGCCTGGCTTTGGAGTCTCAACGAGTCAGACACGACTGAGCAACTAAATAGCAACAACATAAAACCTCTCAAGATTTTATTTTCAAAGTTGAGTCTTATTGCATGTCATTTCCCCAAGTCTTACAGGTTTGTTATTTTTGTAAAGTGTTATCATAGGTTTTCTATTTTGTTCATCACAGGTTTGGAATTTGTAAAGGCAAGTGTCATTCTTTCTATTTTACAGATTTAAAAAATAAGGCATAACTTAAATAGTTTATCATTGGTTATAGCTAGGAAGTACTTATTCTGATTCCTCTTCAATGCTATTATGTAGTTATTGTCTTTTCTGGGATCTTATTTATTTGGGTTCACCCATGCATATTTTTCTTTTAGGTAGCTTATACAAAGATAAAATAATTTAAAAGATTAGTCAATTAAAAGCATCTATTTAAGTGCTTCTTATGAGAACCATGAAGACATAAATAAATAGAACAGAATATAGATTCATTCTGGTTAGGATATATTTCAGTTAAACACAAGACAGAGACCCTTTTGCAAAGTTTTGCCATATTGTTATCTAGCAGGATATTCCACCATTTGCAGTATGAAATATGCCTTGGTTAAGTAACTACCATAAATAGGTAGCAGAAGAGAATGTTGTAGATGCTGGTTCAATCTCAAACTAAACTTGTTTGCTTAGAGAGGTTTGCTCGATCTGTTCTTTTGTTTGTTTTTATGGACTCTTTGTACTTGCTTTTTATCATTTAAAATCTTGAAGGTTTAAAAATATGTGAACCCATTTTGTGCATTTCAGCATTACTCAAGTTCTGAAGCTTTTAGTCATGTCATGTTGTCCATGAAATGTTTGATAGATGTGCTCTTTCCCTGAGCATTGTATTTGCTTCTACAAACATATCTCAAAGTATAAGGGATTTGTAATTTTCATCATAACTGACAGGACTGGCAGACACACTTCTCTCAATTGACTGGGTGCATATTTTGTTATACATAAATTATGAAAGCAGCATTTATTTCTTTACAATTTTACATGCTCAGGGCAGCAGAACAGATTCTAATATAGACTTTTTCAAAATTAAATGAAAATAATGTTTAAATTATTTTAGAATGAAACACGTTGCAATTTATTGTTGAAAGTACTTGAAGCAACGGGAATGATAAAGGTTAGTCGAAATGCAAAGCTGATAAACACTTTAAGTTAAAAACAACAGTTTGTGCTAATAGTATACATACTGGTTTCAGTACACAGTGTTAAGCTGCCTTAACATCAAAGAGTATTCTGCTTTGTAGATTCCAGGTAATAAACTGCTTTACGTTTCACGTTTCAGCTGGGTGCAAATTGAATCAGCTGAGTTGCAAAATCGAAGTTATCATAAAAGTGGTAACTGACCACTAACTACCATGTAATGCTGTAAACATAACCCTGTCATGAAACTACAAGACGGCCTGTTCTAGAACATGACAGACAGTTAGGAAGAACAGGGAAAGTCTGTGTATTTGTCACTAGGAACAAGAAAGATAAAAGGAACATGATCCTGTCTGTTCGTTGTTTGCCTCACAGTTTTAAGACACGCACTGTGCTCTTAATGGCAAATGCCTAGGGGGACGGTGCCTTTGTTTTAAATTACAGCTATGTATGTTTAAGAGATTGTATCGGCATTTTCAAGGAGTTGCTTCTCTATATTAGGTATTTTGTTTTAAGTGCAGCAAAAGGCCAAGCTCAAATTCATTCCTAATGAGCCATGTGTTAATGTCAAAGTCTCTGCTGTCCACTCAAATGCCAAATAACACATCTGACTTTATAATGAGCCAAACAGTTGTCTCTTCATAATCTCAGATAGCCTTCTATGAGATAGCTGCATCCAAAATTTATAGAACAGTGGTGGAGGGTGTTGCTGGGATGGCTGAAATCCAATCAAAGATGTAAAGTTTCTCATATTATGTCAATATTGTTGCCAAGTCTTTACCATTGAATCTCCACATTGAATAAACTGATCCAGAGAATTCCAAATGGAATGATGCCTGAATTTGATCTACTCTGTACACTAACTGGGTCAAGATCAAAACCAAATGACAGGCATCAAGGCAACCAGCCAGCAGTAGGGTGGTTGGAATGAAGGTAGAAGTTTGAAATGGCATTGCCAAACTTCTCTTTTCCCTGCAGAACAGTCTTTCCAATTAACCAACTAATTTTACATACTTCTAGGTTCTGAGTTTTGATTGGTTTCTGATTTAATGCTTGCTGACTTTCAAAAAGTTTAATGTTTATTTTGTCTATTCTCTAGGTAATATGCTATACCTATTTCTCAAGAAAATGGATACCTTCACATAGTCATGGATAATGAAAAGGATATTTAGAAATAAGAGGGTTTTAGGATGTTTTGGATAGAGTCATACATACACATTGCAACTGTGAGTTGAAATCAGATAATTCAGGGAAGTCTATAAAATAGCAAGGCATTTGTATTTTTATTTCATTTATTTCATTTCCTAGTGAGCCAGTTGTATAGTTCCTAGATTGAATTTTTTCTCAAGTATTTATCCTTAAGTATAATAGGGAAATTAGAATGTTCACACATTAAGTTGAAAATATTTTACTTTAGTAGTGATAGAAATACATAAGAATTCATCAGAGGAAAATAAGAGATAAGTAGGAAAAAAATAACCTTAGAAAGAAATACAGTTAAATGTTACTGTCTATGATTGATGATATTATAAGAATTGTTATCTACTTTCTTGGCTTTCCAAATTATCTGTAATGAGGCTGCATTTTTACAAGTTTTCAGTTGAAGTAAAAGAATATGCAGCTCCTGACACCACACAAATTAAGCCCAAAGTGTGTTCTGCTCAATGAAAGAAGGGGGAAAACATATTAAAATCATGTCACTGAGTACCTTTGCTACATGCTTTAGGGTCTTTGCTGTTGTATTTTTGCTTATTTTTAATAAGCTTTATTTAAACATCTTCTAGTAATGTATTTACCAGCTAAAGTTGTAGTTTAAAAAAACACAAATTCATTTAATGTATTCATTAATGATAAACTATATCATTTAAGATGATATAAAATATATCAGTATCTAGGAATTAGTAACAAACCCGATGCAAAACCTGTACAGTGAATTTGTAGAAACTGACAAGCTAATTATAATATTGGTATGGAATTCCAAAGGAGCAAAACAGCAAAGGTGGATTTTGAAAAGAGCAAAAACTGGAGGACCTACACTGTCAGATACCAAAACTAATTACAAAACTATTGTGATTAAGACAGTATTGGCAAAGAAGAGAATATGATTGTTGAAAAGATCGATTTGCTTCAAAGCTAAAAGTAGGAATTGGCATAGTGATGCATCTCCAGATTGGGATGGGGTGGGGACTAAGAAAGAGCAAGAGAGAGCAAAAGTAACAGAGAGCTTCACAAATCTATGTCTTTGGCTCTAATTTCTTTCTGGAATTACAAATGCATGTATCCAGCTATATAGTAGGTCACGTTACTTACCTCAAACTTAGCATGGTCCAAAGAGAACTATTTCTTTTACTTTTCTTACAAGCATATGTCTCTATCAAATCAGTTCAGTTCAGTCGCTCAGTCGTGTCTGACTCTGTGACCCCATGGACTGCAACAGGCCAGTTATCCCTGTCCATCACCAACTCCCAGAACCTGTTCAAACTCATGTCCATCAAGTCGGTGATGCCATTAAACCATCTCATCCTCTGTCGTCCCCTTCTCCTCCTGCCTTCAATCTTTTGCAGCATCAGGGTCTTTTCCAATGGGTCAGTTCTTTGCATCAGGTGGCCAAAGTATTGGAGCTTCAGCCTCAGGATCAGTCCTTCCAATGAATATTCAGGACTGATTTTCTTTAGTATTGACTGGTTTGATCTCCTTGCAGTCCAAAGGACTCTCAGGAGTCTTCTCCAACATCACAGTTCAAAAGCATCAATTCTTCAGCGCGCTCAGTTTTCTTTATAGTCCAACTCTCACATCCATACATGATGACTGGAAAAACTATAGCTTTGACTAGACAGACCTTTGTCGGTAAAGTAATATCTCTGATTTTTAAATATGCTCTCTAGGTTTGTCATAGCTTTTCTTCTTAAGAGGAAGTGTCTTTTAATTTCATGGCTGCAGGCAACATCTGCAGTGATTTTGGAGCCCCAGCAAATAAAGTCTATCATTAGTAAATGATTTTACATTTCATTCAACCAAATATAGGGGCATTACCTTTATTTCCTTTACTGTCCTAATTCTATACTGTGTCTAGTTGTGTAAACTGTATCATTATAAAAATGTCAATGTAGTCAAAATTACATTTATCTCTTGCATAAAACAAGGCAATAATTTCCCAGTTGATTTCCTGATTCTACTCTTGTCTACCTTTATATAATCTATTCTCAGCATAACAGACTCACATTTAAAAAAATATAAATCATACTCTATACAAAAATATTAATAATAATAGCAAACATAAGAAAATAATTGACAACTTTCCAATCTCTGTGCATTTTATTTTCACCTCCTATATTGCTACAGATTCAGTAAGATACTTTATTTTCTAATTCCATGAATGTTTCTACCTTAAATCCTTTGAACCATCTGTATCCTTTACCTATAATGTCCTTTACCTTGATCTTTGTTTGGCTGTATACTTACTGTGTTAATCACAGTACATGCTATTTTCTCTACCTATCAGTCCATTTAAAGTAAAATCTTGTATACCTAAGCTATTTAATTTTCAATGCAATCATAATCTTATCATAATCTGATATTTAGGTACTTCTTTGTTTATAAAACACCCAGTAGAATGTAAACTCCTCATAAATAGGACCGTTGTTCTTAGCTGTGTCCCTGGCACCTAAAATAGTGCCTACCATGTGTTGTTTTTCAATATTTATTGTTAAAAGTTGAATGAATGATTGGTTGCAATGAAAAGGCATACTTTGACAAGACCGATGATTGGATTGGATTTTGGTCCTGGGGTAAATAGGAAAAAGTCAAGCCAGATCAAATATTAGAATAGCCACACTGAGAATAGCTAATGAAATATAAAGGTGTGTAATAAGAATATACAAAAACAATATTCTCATTGCTTCTGTAAAAGGAAGATTACTTTTCCTTTTGCTAATAAACAAGAGTTAGAGGGTAGACCTTGTTTCCCTAGTATTTGCACATTGCAGACCTAATGTTGGTGGCTATATTTCTATCTTCTAAATCTCTACATTTGCTAGAACATTAGTAATCTAGGTCTCTTTGGGAGCATTGGATGATATCATGAGTGAGGTCTGTAACTTTACTAAATATATTATCTCTAAGGGAAGTTATACAAGGCCAAAGTGTATTTAATTTTTAAACATGTAAATTGAAGAATCCAGTATTAATGAGGCCTTCATGATTCCATATATTAGGTAGGAAACTAAAGAATACCAAACATTAAGAATGAACTTTAGTTTCATACAGTACACTGCTTTCAATACATAATTCTGAGCTGCCTTAACATCAAAGAATATTCTGCTTTGTAGATTCAAGGTACCAAACTGCTTTATTTTTCAAGTTTCAGCTTGGTGAAAATTAAATCAGTTGAGTTGCTTTTTTTTTTTTTTTTTTAACAAAACTAATATTTAGATTGACTGTAAATTTTCAAGGAGTTTTCTTCTGTGTGTTCCCAGCACCTTAAAATAGTGCCTTGTACTTTTTGTAGACAGTCGATAATTGCTCATCAGGGGATTTATTTGCTTTTTGAATGGATCCAAACTGCTGTAAGTAAAACTGCAAAATTACATTTGATAATGGAGAAACTTCTCAGACGTTTATCATGTTCCTTGAATCACAGCCTCTCTCAGCTTCTTTCCATGGGAGGAAAGGCATGGGGAGAGTGGCAATTATGCCAGTAATGTCAGGGTTCTCTTAGGTGGATGAGAGGTTTCAGGATCTGTGAAGAGTCTGGGACCTGTTACCATTCTATGGATGCCAGTGGAAAACACAAGATGCTTTAAAAGGCCCAGATCCTGTCAAAGTCTTTATGTTTTTACAGTGTGGATAGAGGACTGCCAAATTAAGAAATGCCTGCTGGGAAATTGGATTGATTATCAGTACTTCACAAAATCATGTATGGAGCTATATTTTGATACTTTGCTCAAGTCAGTTTTAACATCTTAGCATGAAATTCTGATGAATTGTATACACTGATTTTATTTTTTCTCATTGATATTTTCTCCGTGAAGGCAGATGCCAAAGAGAAACTTATAGTGTTCTTCCTCTTTCATAAATTTGTCTCAAATTGGAACAAAATAATTACAAAATTGTTCACTTATTTTGAGCAGCTGCATTGGTATAGAATCTTGATACTTGTAGTTTTTACCATTTTACTAACCCAATTCACTTGTATTAGGTTTCTGATTTGTCTTCTGTTCAAACTTAAATAGATATAATAAGTACCTGCTGCTTATTCTAACTGGGATTTAAATAGGATGCCCTGCTTTCACTGAATCTTCTTTGCAATCCTAATAATGAAAAATAGTATATAGTAAACATTACTTATTTTCTTTTCATTATAAAAACCATATCCTGTTCATACTGTATTTTATTTACTGTTTGTATTTCCACTGTCTAATTTAAGAATTGCTGATAAACCAATTAAATATGAATATTAAAGCAGTAGAAGAATAAATGTTTTAGGATAAGCAGCATTTTAACTAGATTCAAAATTATGATTCAGTGTTCATAAATTAAACTTCTTCCTTTAAGAAAAAAAGGAGTTGTATTGTGTTATGACAATGCAAAGTAAATGACATTAAATATATGCTTTAGATTTACAATCTAAAAACTAACTTGTAATAGAAGACAATTAGTTCAAGAAAATGCTTAGTTTCAGTTATAAAAGTATAGAGAAGATAAATAATTATCAAGTACATCTAAATCCATGTAGTATTTTACCAAAGACTACAGTTGAGGATATGGTAGTACTATTAATCATAATGAGCTGTGAATTACCATCTTTTGATTTTCTTTCTTTTTCTTGTTTACTTTTTGCCTAGCCATTGTTTTTGTATTCTCATCCTGTTTTTATTTTCCATATGGAGATAACCCAATATGAATTTCCCTTCTCATATGAAAGACACAAATATTTGCTAAGAAATAATGAGTGAGATCTTACTAGCTCTTATATAATATGTAAGTATATAGACAAGGATTTATTTAATCACCATAAATATGTCCATGTTTACATGTACCTTTAAACAGGGATTCATGTGCATTTAAAAAATAGCAATATGATTTTATAATTATTTTCTCTTTAAACTAAGAACACTTAGAATAACATTATTTTTCAAATATACTCTGGTACAAAAATTAACTTAGTAATTAAGATTAACTGAGCAAAACAAATGATATTTAGTAAGGTTTTTGTATTTAATACTGTTAAAATTGTAATATACTATAGTTTCAGTAAATCCACTAAACCTCATATTTTAAGGTGCAACTGCTTCATGGTATAGCTCACATTTTACAAAGCATTTAAGTCAAGTCTAACTACTTTGTGGGATGAATTAATCACTTAAGAACCATTATGTGGAATATCATCGAAATATTCTTCTTCGTTAAAATCAGAGGATCAGCCTTGGCAAAAATGTTTCAGATTATATGCAGCACTTCAATGTATGATACTTGCTTGTGACTGCCATGTATTGTTAACAATTCCTGACATCTTTAATAAGGATCTCAACCTAGATCTCAATTAATGGCATATAAAATGACAAGTATAGAGGATTAGAGGAATCCACTTTCCTTATGATTGGCCAAGACTTAAAAGGTCCTTGTCATTTCCTGATAAACTTACACAATAACCAAAAAAAAGAAAAATAACCCTCTATGTATTTCTTCCTTCTTTCCCAAGAGAGGCATCAGTTCCTTGTAGAATGAGCTTTAAAAGTTGATACCGAATTGTCCGTATCTGAAATCTATTTGTTATGGAATTATCATAGTTATATCCCAATCACCAATTATCTCATTAGTGCTATGTTTTTTGACTATGTCTCAGTGCCCAATCTATTCCTTGTACTACCGTTGTCGAGAGTTCCCTTGTTAGACTTCCCTTGTTCAAATCTCTTGTCTGCCTCTTAATAGCTATTTGACTTCTGGTGTTTTATTTAATTTCTCTGCATCTCAGCTTTCCTATTTATAAGAAGGAGATGACAGTGGTGTCTAGCTGCTATATTTGAATTTTTGTGTCTTCCTCATAATTCATGTGTTGAAATCATAACTCTCAAAGATGATGGTATTAGAGGTGGGGCCTTTAGGTGAGAAGTGTGTAAGTCATGGTGGCGGAACCTTCATGGGTGGACTCTGTGCCTTAAAAACAGGCTCCAGTGGGATCTCTTGTCACTTCTACCATGTGAGGACATAGTGAGAAGGCAGGAGACCAGGATGGTACTCTGACTAGAGGGCAAACATGCTGCTGACTTGACCTAGGGAGTTTTCAGACTCCAGAACTGTGAGCAATAAATTTCTGTTGTTTATAAAATACACAGTCAGTGATATTTTGTTTCGGCAGTCCTAATTGGCTCAGACACTAACTAATAAGTTGGTTATGAACATTAAATGAAATAATATGCATAAAGGACTTAGCAAAGTGCACAGCATATACTAGGTCCTCGTTAAATGGTATTATTCTTCTCAACTCCATTTCCAGCTCTTTGTTAAGTAATATTCTTGGATTGTATAATTACTATCATGTAATGATACTGTGGCTCTGGAGAAGACTCTTGAGAGTCCCTTGGACTGCAAGGAGATCCAACCAGTTCACCCTAAAGGAGATCAGTTCTGGGTGTTCATTGGAAGGACTGATGCTGAAGCTGAAACTCCAGTACTTTGGCCACCTCATGCGAAGAGTTGACTCATTGGAAAAGACCCTGATGCTGGGAGGGATTGGGGGCAGGACGAGAAGGGGGCGACAGAGGATGAGATGGCTGGATGGCATCACCGACTGATGGACATGGGTTTGAGTAAACTCCGGGAGTTGGTGATGGACAGGGAGGCCTGGCGTGCTGCGATTCATGGGGTCGCAAAGAGTCAGACACGACTGAGCGACTGAACTGAACTGAACTGGAAAGCAAAAAAAAAAAAAAAAGATATTTGTCCCATGATGAGAAAGTAAGAGAAATAATAAACTAGTAAACTTCTGTTTAAGGTGCAAATTACTCGTGAATTAGCACTGAACATTTTTCACCATAAACACCTCCTACTCTGGATAGAGCATCATCTTGGAAAAAGAGATTTCCTAGCTCCTCCACATAATAGCTGTGACAGTGAGCAAGATATGTAATCTTTCCCAGCACTGTTTTCTCCTCGCTGAATAATGATCATACTCTTTCTTTTACAGTGCTTTTATGGACGTTAGTTGAACGAGTTTATACAAATATTCTGGTACAGTTTCTCATATATTTAGTAAAAAAGTATCTTTAGTAAATTGAGGAAGTACAATGAGTCAACACATAGTTCCACCAGGGTTGGGATCTGCTTTGCATTAAGGTCTTCAAGCAACAGTCCCTGATCTGTAAAAAGAGCCGTGTGGTACTTATATCCTTATGTTTCCCTTTTCCTGTGTATGAAGGCACACATATGTGCATCAGAGGGTGAGGATAGGATATATATTTTATATATTCATGTATATACATATATACCACTGGACATAGGGTGAGACCACAAGTGTCAATTGAAACCCCACATTCTTCCATAATATTGTTGGAAATTGAAACTCATAAAATCCACAAAGAGATGGTGGCAAGGTATCTGACAAAGGATGAAGTATTAGTAATATACCTTGTTTATCTGGTAATTTTTCCTCCCGTTTCCTATTTTTGAAACTGGCAGGTATCATGGGAGTCTTTAAAAAACTTATCCAACTGAGTGAGTATTACATCTGGATATATTCTCATTCCCATCATATTTTTTAAATCATTGGTCATTCAACTTTTCTAACACTCAGTCAGCTAAAAACAAAGTCTGTCTTAATTTATATTACTCTGGGACCTTAGGATCTATAGTTTGGGTGTGGTAAGGCATTAATTTTTATGTCCAAGCTATCAGCTCATTGATTTCCTGGGTATGCATTGCAATTAGAAGCTTGCAAGCGGAATGAAAATTTCCATAGAATACTAATTTACAAAGTTCAAATGAATAGTGTACCTTGTGAGGCTACATGGTTATAAAGAAGCAGATATGACTATTCACTATGTTATTCACTTATTCAGCAATTTGTTTTTTTTACCACCTGTTATGTGCTAGGTATTGTTAAGCATATTGCAGATACATCTGGAAACAACACCAACCAAAACAAGCTCCCTGTCTTCTTGGAAGAGAGAGTTAATAAGTACATAAGCAGATCATAAATAAGAGTGTTTCAGAGGGTGATGAGTGCATGAAAGATGTCAGGGAGGGTGACTGGATAGGAAGAAGGGGAATGGAGAGTTTTCTTTAATAGAGTTCAGTTCAGGTTTCTTTGAGGAGATGACATTTGAACTGAGAACTGATTAATGAGATAGGTCTGGTCATCTGAGGATCTGGGTTAAGAGTCTTCCAGGCAAAGGGAGCACTTAGTGAAGCTGGTGAAATAAAAATGACCTTATCTCGATAAGGAGTAGGAAGAACCTGTCTGTTCAGTGTAGAACCTCTCTGTTCAGAACAAAATGAGGGAAGAAGATCTTAGCAGGAGATGAAATTAAAGGGGTCGGAGACATATTTTGAGAAGTCTTCTTAGTTATGAGGTGTTTGGGTTTCTTTCTAATTACTGTTGTTGTTCACTTGCTTAGTCTTGTTTAACTCTCTGCAACCCCATGGACTGCATCATGCCAGCTTCCGTATACTTCATTATCTCCCAGAGTTTGCTCAAACTCAGGTCCATTGAGTCAGCTATACCATTCAACCATTTTATCCTCTGTTGCCCTCTTCTCCTCCTGCCCTCAGTCTTTCCTAGCATCAGGATCTTTTCCAGTGAGTAGCTTTTCGCTTCAGGTGGTCAGAGTATTGAAACTTCAGCCTCAGTCCTTCCAATGAATATTCAGGGTAGATTTCTTTTAGGATTGACTGGTTTCATCTTCTTGCTGTCCAAGGGACTCTCAAGAGTCTTCTCCAGCGCCACAGTTCAAATGCATCAATTCTTCAGCTCTCAGCCTTCTTTATGGTCCAACTCTCACATCTGTACATGACTACTGGAAAAACCATAGCTTTGACTTTACAGACCTTTGTCGGCAAAGTGATATCTCTGCTTTTTAATGCACTGCCTAAGTTTGCTATAGTTTTTCTTCCAAGGAGCAAGTGTCTTTTAATTTCATGGCTGTGGTCACTGTCTGCAGTGATTTTGGAGCCCCCAAAAGTAAAATCTGTCACTATTTCCCCATCTGTTTGTCATGAATGATATCCATGCATCATGCCAATAAGCTTGTTGGTGTATGCCAGTACTTATCTAAAAATGCTGGCTCTCTCCTTGCCCAAATAAGGGCATATGATATTCATAAAATTTACTAGTATTAGATACTGAACTACTAGATCATTGTTTTATTCATTCAGTAAAAACTTATTATAGCTAAACATATGTTATACAATGTATCTTTTAGAATATTACAATGTAGAAGAAAAAATCACATGGTAAATCACATAGTAAAGGTATTACAAATTTAGTTGTAGAGAAAAGTATGGGCAAATTACATAGTAAAGATATTTACAAATTCTTTGAGTGCATAGTATAAACAACTCCACTGCTGAAAGAATAGAAAATCAACCTTAGGAATTCAGAAAAGTTAGATTTATTTGTATCTCTGTCCCCAGTCCCAGTGAAGATGTTAGATTCCTTTAAGAAACACACAAAGTATTTTTCATGGAGAACTTCCTCAATAAATATTTGAATATGTATGTAAATATATTTTTGTTGTTGTGCTGAGGCCTCCCCTGGTTTGCCTGCCTTCTGTAGTTCCCAATTATACTCTTGCTGGTATAATCAAGACTTGGTTCATTTGATCTCTTATTCAAATGGTAGAGTCTTATCTACAGTTTTTTGGCTGTCTGCTCAGTGTTGCCTTCTATTTAGAATCATTCATATTCACTGTTAATGTGGTGGTCTAACTGATATGCAAATCTCTTGAGACATGCTAGTATTTCACACTCATGATTTTTCTATAGTTAGTATAGCAAGGTCTAGTGAATAGATTTTTGTGATGTGTTTCCTGTTTAGGTACTAGAGGGTTTTTGGCTTAGAGATTCTGTTTGTGTTCCCACCCCCCGCCCCAACTTCTTTTTATACTAGTATTAATTAAGGGTCTAGGCAGATACTTTGAAATGAAATGTGTACCTGACGTGTGTATCTGAAAATGAAATTTTACTCAAAATAAACATTTGAAAACATTATGATGCATTATTACATCAAAATTAACAGTGTTTCTTTACAAGCCACTGTTAATTACACTCCTTGTTTAAGATTTTATTTTTTTCTGATAGAAATTTCATTGCACTTATATAATGTGTATAATTGTAGTGGAAAGAATTCTGTAATTTTTGTTTTCTCTGCCATTTAAAAATAATCATTTTACTTTGGCTTTCATATCTATGGCCATCCATATAATAGCACTTAAAATATTATAAGTAATCTGTAATATGCCAATATTCACTCAGATTATAAAGATCTTAATGGGCATCATTCATCCATTCTAGTTGTACTGATTCAGAGTGTTTTATTTTTCTGGAATGTAAATTGTGGTCGGTAAACATTGGTTGAAGTTATGGATAAATGAAAAATGTACTAAAACTTCTATCAACCTCAGTAGCAAAGTATCGTGGTATTGTGTTTAAAAACAGCAAATTATAGGGACTTCCCTGGCTGTCCAGTGGTTAAGACTCTGTGCTTCCTGTAGGGGGCATGGGTTCAGTCCTTGGTCAAGGAAATATGATTCTGCATGCCTCATGGTATGGCCAATAAATAGATAAAGAAATAGATTTTAAAAACTAGCAGTCTTTTTTTTTCAGAACTTCAAGGATAATAACTTTGTAAAGGCTAGCAATTCATTACTTTCTAACTTTCATAAATACTGATATTTGCATTTATTACAATTAACATTTTAATTATCTTAGGATTTTCTGATAAATATCACTAAGTTCTATTTGTTTATGATAATTTTTTATCTGAATTCATAATTTACTTCTTTGAGAATTTTGACTTTGCCAATTGCATATTCAGTTTTCCTAATATACACCTTTGGCATAATGATTATTTTCTGTTAATTTAAAATATAATGCGTAGATGTAATAATTTTTTTTTATAGTCTTAATTCTCACCATTTTCTTCATGTGTTAGAGTACGTGTAAAACATCACGTCTTATGTTATTATTTCCCATATATGGTGTTCTTTGTGCAATATAATGTTAAAATTCTTTGTGAGCACTTAATATTTCTTCATTAATTTTAAGCTTTATTTTATGTATTACTTTTTTACCCATTTCTGTTTTTTTTTATTTTTAAATGTCATAAATATGCATTTGTATGAGTCTTTGTGTTTTTTTAAACAATCCTTTTCCTCATATTGCTTTCCTCATCATTCTTCCAACCTACCCAGCCTCTATCTCCAAATCTGCCTTCTTAAGCAGTCACTGTTACTCTGGCTTATATAAAACTATGCATCATGTTTAGCATACAGACATCTGTAAACATTCAGGCACACAATGTTTAGTTGATATCATATACTTATTTTCAAGCAATAATATGTTATACTCAATTAGAAATAAACACCTGTTTCCATAGCAGTAGTTATAGTGAAAGTCTCTATTTTTAACTCAAAGAACACATTTTCCCAGTTGCATTCCCAATAATTCCTTGTAAACAGCCAGGAAGAATACTTATAATTTATTACTTCTGCATAAGTGACTGCTTCTGTTAGAGAACATAAAAAATAATATATTGAAATAATAGGTATGCTGATGCATTGAAGAAACTTTTAGGCCAAAACTTAAAACTCACAGAGGCAGAAAATAGAAAAATTAAAGGCTAGCCACCATGGTTACAGCATTACATGTTTTTACTTTAAGAGATTGAATTTCTGAGCAATTGCATAGTCAGTTCTTCCAAATTCAAAGTAACTATGTAAAGAAGAATGTACACAAGAATAAGAATTTCTTTAAAAAATGAACATGATTTATACTTTAGATTTTAAACAATGAAATCCTTATAAGCTTTGTAACTAATATACATTTTAATATGGCAAGTACATGAGAAAATAATTCTATTTCCAGTATTTCCTATTATTTCATTTAATGCTTTAGGATTTCAAAAAACAACCATGCAGAATAGGGGTATCTGGTTAACATTTAAATGTTTGGAAATGGATAAACATTTGAAAATTATTCTGGATATGTATATGCATATAGATTTTTAAAATAATCATATTGAAACCAAATTAATAAAAAAAAAATCACACTCTCCACTGGAGAAGGAAATGGCAGCCTGCTCCAGTATTCTAGCTTGGAGAATCCCCTGGACAGAGGAACCTGGCAAGCTATAGTCCATGGTGTCGCAAGAGTTGGACACACTTAGCAACTATACCACCACCACCACTAAATGAATACCTTCTTTAGGATAATAAAAATGGCTAGTGGTTAAAAAAAAAAAAAAGAAGAAATATGTTTTCCTGGTTCTATAACCCTAAATTGACTAAAGAAATAACTTTAAGAATTCTTACCCAAAATAGACTTTGTGCATGCTCAGTCACTCAGTGGTGTCTGACTCTCTGTAGCCCCATGGACTGCTGCCTGCCACCTTCCTTTGTTCATGTAATTTTTCAGGCAAGAATACTGGAGTGGGTTGCCATTTCCTACTCTAGGGGATCTTGCCCTGGCCCAGGGATCAAACTCTCATCTTTTGTGTCTCCTGTGTTGGCAGGCAGATTCTTTATCACTAGCCCCACCTGGGAAGCCCCAAAATAGATTTTATGTTTTCAAAAATCTTTAGGAAGCTTCCTTTTAGAAAGGAAGCATGGAAATTATAAAAGCAAAACAAACTTGCTTACATAAATAACTAAACAACTGAAGTATTCATTTAAGAGGTACTATCTGCCAAATTTTGAGGAATATAAAGAGGGATGTGGGGGACAGGGAAAGGAGTCTGATCTCTGGAAGTTTAAACAGTCAGTCAGTGTTTGGAGATATGCATGGAAATGAACAAAGTAATTCAAGGCTTTGAAGGCCTAATTTTGAAACTGTCATGCAGTGTTTTATTTGTATCACATACACACTGGGGGATGTTATATACATATTTCTTTGTAGGCCTTTCTGAACTCTTTTTTTGGCAGTCATTTTAAGTAAGAGGTCATGTTTCAAGAACATCATAAAATGGTCTCTCACTGCTACAGAAATATTGTATGGTATATTAAATCTACAAAAACATGTTTGACATGAATTTACCTTCATTTTTCAGTTCTCCATATTCAGCGTCTTTCCTACTCAATCAGTTGGTGCTTTCTCTTTTGAAT
Organism: Cervus canadensis; assembly: GCF_019320065.1. NCBI lineage: Eukaryota > Metazoa > Chordata > Mammalia > Artiodactyla > Cervidae > Cervus > Cervus canadensis. The sequence goes on along the minus strand of NC_057402.1, from coordinate 30,590,722 downwards.
AAAGTCACTTTTGATAAGATATGAGAAGATGTAAGCTCCAGGGACATTTTTATTTTAAAAATCAGAAAACCTTAACAGTAAAGGATTGGTCCAAACAATGAAAATTTCTGAGCAGAAGTAGTTCTTCTGTTTCCCATTGTCCGAATTCCTCCAAGTTTCTTTATTATATAAACTTTCTCATCCAAATTTTGAAGTAAACTGAGTCATTCCTACCAATAAGCTTAACTAATGCATAAATAAATCACTACAGGCAGATTTCAAGCTTTTGTGCTTTAAAAAAAAAAATTGACAAAGGGCTCTTTACAGAATCTTTCAGTGTCTATGAGAGACTGGCTACCCTACAAACTGATAAAGTCAGTCCATCTTGTTTTCTTTTGAGAGGTAGGCATTCTTATCTCACTAGTCAAACTGGTTGATAGAGCCTAACCAGAGTTCAAACTGATCAAAAAGTAGTTGAAGCAGAATGGGAAAAAAATAATAACAGGTCTTCATTACTCATGGAAGTAAGTGGTTCACATTCTTTTCCTATTTTTATAATATTATGGTTACACTGGGACAGGTGTAGGTAAGCAGAGAGGAATGATATTAAAATCTCTCATTAACTGTGTGGTTTGAATAAGGAAAATAAAATATAAATCACTTTCCTTCATTACACAACATATTGCAAGAAAAAAAATGTTGGAGCAACGAAGAGCTTGTGTCTTTGCAAGAAAGAATAGTCAATATTTACAATTCTACCTCCTAGTTTTCAATAAATAGAAAAAGATGTCATAGTTATGACTGATTTCATTTCCAGATTAGCTCCAGTTTTCTGAAATGTTTAAGTTAGGCATATAATTAACATTTTATATCAGCCATATTGTTATATAGTTCGCTAGGGTAGATGCATAAAAAGAAAAAATTGATTAATATGTACATAGAGTGATTCTGTTGTTCACTGAGGTTTCAACACATGCTAGCCTGGTGGCAGTCACTTCACAAGATGTGTGGCATGTAGTCAGGACACAGAAATGATTAAAATGAAATTCCTACTATTGGGGAACTTCTGGTTTAGTTGCAGTAGTAGATGCCTACAAATACGGAAGCAGTTGAAGTACAGAGGAGGCAGAGACATCATAGTATAACACCAATCTAACACAACTGAACAGCCACCAGGGTTCAGAGCTGGACAGTAGCTTTATAGCACGTACCACTTTATGTTAACTTCCTAAAATGTAGTTTGTGTTAATAAGTTTTACATAAACTTGAAAGGAAAGTGAAAGTCGCTCTGTCCTGTCTGACTCTTTGTGACCCCTTGGATGGACTCTTTGTCTATGGAATTCTCCAGGCCAGAATACTAGAGTGGGTAGCTTTTCCCTTCTCCAGGGGATACCCAGGGATCAAACCCAGGTCTCCCTCACTGTAGGCGGATTTTTTACCAGCTGAACCACAAGGGAAGCCCAGGAATACTGGAGTGGGTAGCCTATCCCTTCTCCGGTGGATCTTCCTGACCCAGGAATCGAACCAGGGTCTTCTGCATTGCAGGTGGATTCTTTACCAACTGAGCTATGCGCACGTGTGTGCTCAGTCACTTCAGTCGTGTCCGACTCTCTGCGACCTCATGGACCATGGCCCTCCAGGCTCCTCCGTCCATGGGATTCTCCAGGCAAGAATACTGGAGTGGGTTGCCATTTCCTTCTCCAGTGATAAAGTATGAAGTGAGTGAAGTGAAGTCGCTCAGTTGTGTCCGACTCTTTGCTACCACATGGACTACAGCCTACCAGGCTCCTCCGTCCATGGGGTTTTCCAGGCAAGAGTACTGGAATGGGTTGCCACTGCCTTCTCTGAACTGACCTATAGGGCTATACAAATATTGAAGGTAATAAATAATCAGTAGTAATAATAATAAATAATCAGTAGTAATAATCAGTCATAATAATAAAAACAATTCTGTATGAAGCTTGCACTGAGATAGACTTTGTTCTAGATAGTTGTTATACATTAACTCATTTAGTCCTACCCTATGGGATGATCACTATTATATACCCTTCCTTCAGATGAAAGGACTAAGGAACAAAAGCAGCAAAACATCTTTGTGTAGGATTATAATCCTGAGATTTGAGCACAGGCAGTAGAACATTAGCCACCATTCTAGACCTCCGCTCAGTAAGATGATTGGAGCAGCTACACTTAATATTCAGAATTCTTGAGTAAGCACATCTAAAAACACTTAAATACATTATTTTATAATTATGATTTATACTAACAAGTTACTAATAGATCAAGTAACTGGTTTACTGGCTAGTTACTAGTAAATCAAGTTTTACAGCCCATACATTTTATGTCTGTATAACTCCTAGGCATGAACTTTGTTGTTTTTTAAGTTTTCATTTTATATTCGAGGGTAGTTGATTAACAATGTTGTGTTAAGTTTCAGGTGTACAACTAAGTGATTCAGTTGTACAGGTATATGTGTCTGTTCTTTTTCAGATTCTTTTCCCAGTTAGACTGCTATAGAATATTGAGCAGAGTTCCCTGTACTATACAGTAGGTCCTTGTTGGTTTACCATTTTAAATATAGCGGTGTGTAAATGTCAATCCCAAATTCCCTACATACCCCTTCCCCACCCCATAACCATAAGTTCATCCTCTATGTCTGTTTCTGTTTTGTAAATAAGTTCATTTGTATCATTTTTTAATATGCCACATGAGTTATATCATATTTCTTTTTATGTATTAACTCAGTATGATAATCTCTTGAGTCTGTCCATGTTGATGCAAATGACATTATTTCATTATTTTTATGGCTGTGTAATATTCCTTTGTATATATGTATCACATCTTCATTATCTATTCTTCTGTTGATGGAAATTTAGGTTGCTTTCATGTCTTGGCTATTATAAACTGCACTGCAATGGACACTGGGATGCATATATCCTTTCAGACCATCTTTTTCTCCAGGTGTATGCTCAGGAGAGTGGGATTGCAAGATCACATGGTAGTTATATTTCTGGTTTCTTAAGGAAGCTCCATATTATTCTCTATAATAGCTGCATCGATTTACATCCCCACAGTGTAGGAGGGTTCCCTTCTCTCCACACTCTCTCCAGTATTTATTATTTGTGGTTTTTTTGATGATAGCCCTCTGACTGCTACGAGGTGATACTTCATGGTAGTTTTCTTTTGCAGTTCTCTAATAATTAATGATGTTGAACAGCTTTTCATGTGCCTCTTGGCCATCTGTGTATCTTCTTTGGAGAAATCTCTCTTTAGGTCTTCTGCCCATATTTTGATGGGGTTGTTTGTTTTGATGATATTACACTGGTGAGCAAGGCAGACAATCCTTATCCTCAAAGAGTTAACAGTTCAGTACAAAGTAATAGGGAAAAACTAATTTAATTTAAAAAAGCCAATTTGTCAAATGCAGTGACAGAGCATAGATAGAGGTTATCCCAGCCAGCGTGATTTATTTAGTGCTTGACTTAGTATAAAGGAATATTAGTGCTTGAGTTTTTCCAAAAAAAGGCAGTTTTGAGCTAAGACTTGCATGCGTGTAGAATTTAAGTGGGTGTGGAGTAGGTGGTATAAGGAAAAATAGGGAGTAAGAGAGACAAGCAGGAAGAAGTTCATGAGACTTTAGAACCTTAGAAATAAGAGAGGGCATGATGTATTCAGGAAATTCTGAAACTGAAGGAGTACACACTATGCCTCAAAGATATTCTTGTGATACAAAGTAAGGAAGTCCTTGAAAAATGATGGAGGCCTTACGCAAACGACACAAGGGTCAACTTGAAAGGAATCCCACTGGCCAAATCTGAGACAATCTTGACAAAAGAATACATGTTAGTAAAGAATTGTACCTATAGAATAAAATAAGGTTCCATGACTCAGTATCGATACATTAATGAGTAAATAAGTAGAAAAGGAAAACTCTTCCTTAAAGTATACTTTCAGATAATAAATGTAGAAAGCATGATGGAATTAGAAAAATCACTATTCAGAAATTGCCATAACAGTACTTGCTTCAGTGCTTCAGGCAAGATTCATCAATGGATGTTACATTTAAGGAGCAAAAATATCATAAACAGGATGTTTACCTATCCTCAACATATATCCCCATAAGGTATTTGTTAATTCAAAGAGAAAATAGAGAAGCTGACAGCACCTCAATGAAGCGAGCAGTGTGTACATCGCCTGCAATGGGACAAGTCAATGTCATATGCCTCTTCATATGGTACACCTGGGGGGCTACAGAGTCACTTCTGTCCTCTATCTGCCAGACATCCATAGCTTGCATCAAATCAAGGTGAAACAGCAGAGAAAGCTAGAATGAGGGACATTGTACAAAGTGGTCCTATATTCTTTAAAAGTGTCAAGGTCATGGAGGATACTTAAGGAACTGTTCCATATTAAGAATAAAGAGATCTGAAAACTATGTATCAAATGTGATTATGTTGTAAGGAGAAAGCCAGTTCTGACTCTGTGTTGGAAACTGTTACTTTGACTTGCTTTTTGTTGCTTTTATTATTAAAATCAAACTCAATGGCTTGCCTGGAGGACCCTGCCCCTCTGCTTGACTGTAAACCAAAGTGCCACTTTTCAGCTCATATCAGTTCAGTTTAGTCCCTCAGTCATGTCCAACTCTTTGCGACCCCATGGTTTGCAGTACTCCAGGCTTCCCTGCCCATCATCAACTGCTGGAGCTTACTCAATCTCATGTCCACTGAGTAAGTGATGCAATCCAACTATCTCATCTTCTGTCGTCCACTTCTCCTCCTGCCTTCAATCATTCCCAGCATCAGGGTCTTTTCTAATGAGTCAGTCCTTCCCATCAGATGGCCAAAGTATTGGAATTTCAGCTTCAGCATCAGTCCTTCCAATAAATGCTCAGGATTGATTTCCTTTAGCATGGACTGGTTGGATCTCTGCTGTCTAAAGGACTCTCATTGCAGCACTGTTTATAATAGCCAGGACATGGAAGCAACCTAGATGCCCATCAGCAGATGAATGGATAAGGAAGCTGTGGTACATATACACCATGGAATATTACTCAGCCATTAAGAAGAATTCATTTGAACCAGTCCTAATGAGATGGATGAAGCTGGAGCCCATTATACAGAGTGAAGTAAGCCAGAAAGATAAAGAACATTACAGCATACTAACACATATATATGGAATTTAGAAAGATGGTAACAATAGCCCTATATGCAAAACAGAAAAAGAGACACAGAGATACAGAACAGACTTTTGAACTCTGTGGGAGAATGTGAGGGTGGGATATTTCAAAAGAGAACAGCATGTATACTATCTATGGTGAAACAGATCCCCAGCCCAGGTGGGATGCATGAGACAAGTGCTCGGGCCTGGTGCACTGGGAAGACCCAGAGGAATCAGGTGGAGAGGGAGGTGGGAGGGGGGATCGGGATGGGGAATACGTGTAAATCTATGGCTGATTCATATCAATGTATGACAAAAAAATAAAAAAAAAAAAAAAAAGAAAGAAAAAAAAAATAAAAATTTAAAAAATAAATAAATAAATAAAGGACTTTCAACAGTCTTCTTCAACACCACAGTTCAAAAACATCAATTCTTCAGCGCTCAGCTTTCTTTATAGTCCAACTCTCACATCCATACATGACACCTGGAAAAACCAAAGCTTTGAATAGACTGACCTTTGTTGGCAAAGTAATGTCTCTGCTTTTTAATATGCTATCTAGGTTGATCATAACTTTTCTTCCAAGGAGCAAGCGAATTTTAATTTCATGGCTGCAGTCACCATCTGTAGTGATTTTGGAGCCCAGAAAAATAAAGTCTGTACTGTTTCCATTGTTTCCCCATCTATTTGCCATGAGGGTGATGGGACTATATGCCATCATCTTTGCTTTCTGAATGTTGAGTTTTAAGCCAACTTTTTTACACTCCTCTTTCACTTTCATCAAGAGGCTCTTTAGTTCTTCACTGTCTGCCATAAGAGTGGTGTCGTCTGCATTACTGAGGTTATTGCTATTTCTCCTGGCAGTGTTGATTCCAGCTTGTGCTTCATCCAGTCCAGCATTTCTCATGATGTACTCTGCATATAAGTTAAATAAGCAGGGTGACAACATACTCCTTGACGTACTCCTTTTCCTACTTGGAACCAGTCTGTTGTTCCATGTCCAGTTCTAACTGTTGCTTCCTGACCTGTATACAGATTTCTCAAGAGGAAGGTCACGTGGTCTGGTATTCCCATATCTTTAAGAATTTTCCATAGTTTGTTGTGATCCACAGAGTCAAAGACTTTGGCATAGTCAACAAAGCAGAAATAGATACTTTTCTGAAACTCTCTCGCTTTTTCAGTGATTCAATGGATGTTGGCAATTTGATCTCTGGTTCCTCTGCCTTTTCAAAATCCAGCTTGAACATCTGGAAGTTCACGGTACACATACTGTTGAAGCCTGGCTTGGAGAATTTTGAGCATTATTTTGCTAACATGTAAGATGAGTGCAATTGTGCAATAGTTTGAACATTGTCTGGCAGTGCCTTTCTTTGGGATTGGAATGAAAACTGATCTTTTCCCATCCTGTGGCCACTGTTGAGTTTTCCAAATTTGCTGGCATATTGAGTGTGGCACTTTCACAGCATCATCTTTTAGGATTTGAAATAGCTCAACTGGAATTCCATCTCCTCCATTAGCTTTGTTCATAGTGATGCTTCCTAAGGCCCACTTGACTTCTCATTCCAGGATGTCTGGCTCTAGGTGAGTGATCACACCATTGTGATTATCTGGGTCATGAAGATCTCTTTTGTATAGTGTAGTGTGTTCTTGCCACCTCTTCCTAGTATTTTCTGCTTCTGTTTGGTCCATACCATTTCTGTCCTTTTTTATGCCCATCTTTGCATGAAGTGTTCCCTTTTTCCTTCATTTCTTTGCATAAATCCCTGAGGAACGCTTTCTTATCTCTCCTTGCTATTCTTTGGAACTCTGCATTCAAATGGGTATATCTTTCCTTTTCTCCTTTGCCTTTCACTTCCTTTCACAGCTATTTGTAAGGCCTCTTCAGACAACCATTTTTCCTTTTTGAGTTTTTTTTTTTTTTTCTTGAGATCGTCTTGATCCTTGCCTCCTGTACAATGTCACGAACTTCCGTCCATAGTTCTTCAGGACTCTGTCTATCACATCTAATCTCTTGAATATATTTGTCACTTCCACTGTATAATTGTAAGGGATTTAATTTAGGTCATACCTGAATGGTCTAGTGGTTTTCTCTACTTTCTTCTATTTAAGTGTGAATTTGGCAATAAGCAGTTCATGATCTGAGCCACAGTCAGCTCCTGATCTTGTTTTTGCTGACTATATAGAGCTTCTCCATCTTTGGCTGCAAAGAATATAATCAGTCTGATTTCAGTATTGACCATCTGGTGTTCTCCATGTGTAGAGTCTTCTTTTGTGTTGTTGGAAGAGAGTGTTTGCTATGTGTTTGCTATGACCAGTGCATTCTCTTGACAGAACTCTATTAGCCTTTGCCCTGTTTCATTCTGTACTCCAAGGCCAAATTTGCCTGTTACTCCAGGTTGACCAGTTCATAGAGAGATAATTTGTCCCAACCCACCTGTGAATAGAAGAGTTTCACACACCCCTTCCAAAGGCTGGTCATTTCCTTGGAGATGTTTTGCAAGACTGAACATCCTTTCACTTTACTTCCCCACTGCCTCTCCCTCTCTAGTCTGCTTTTTGACTGCTTCTTTCTCATTGCTTCTTTCTGATCTATAAAATAACCTGGCATCCAGACACCACTAAGGTGGTTATTTTGAGGCACTAGCCTGCCATTTTCTCAGTCTGCTGGCTGCCCGATTAAATTCTCTTCCTTGCCTCAACACCTTGTCTTTTGGATTCATTGGTCTATCATGTAGCAAGAAGAATGACCTTGGACTTGGTAGCAATGCTTGATTGAATTCAGGCCAGGTCATTTGTTTCTCTTTTCTTTTGCCCTATAGGATATTAGTTAATAATTGTTGACATTCAAATGCTTTATTGCATTAATGTTAATTTTCTGGTTTTCATAATGATATTATTGAATTACATAATACCATTATGTAACATAACATCATTCTGTAAGTGAATGCCACTGACCTTAGGAGACACATTTTGAAGTATTTGCAAATAAAATGGGGTTTGCTAAAAACCCATTTTCAAGTATTTCAGGAAGAAAATAGAATCATAACAAATGGGGGAAAGGTTAAAATTTGGCAAACTTGAAAAATAAGTGTAACAGAAAATCGAGGGTTAGTTTTGTTTTGATTTTTTGTAAGTCTAAAATTATTTCAAAATAATAGTAGTTATTGTTTGCAATGAGAATCAGCTCACTGCTTAAACTTAATTCCTTTAATATTGTATGCAAAGTCAAAGTTTTATGTTATTTCCTGTTAAATGAACTTGAACTATTTTTATATGTTAAAACTTTGAAATTTATTTCACTTGTAATTTCTTATTTTGCTCCATATTTTCCCCTATCATTGCTTTATGAATCAAAAAATATAGAATATATAATGGTGTTTATAATAAAATAATATAATAAATTTCATATTTTACATATATACATTCTACATATTTCACACATATACTGCATGAATAACTGCATGCATATGTATTATATATACATGTGTCCAAAATTATTATGTATCTATAAACACACATTTGTTAGCCAATAGAGAAGTGAGACATCTAAAAGGATCCCTGATATAGGGAATGTATACTTAATGATTACAGGAGAACAATGAACGTACAATTGTAGTTGATTGATTTTTAAAAGAGAAAATAGTAAAAAAAGAAAAAAAAAGAAAAGTAAATAATGAGAGAGTTTTGTGACTTCTGTCATCAGTGAGCCATAGTTCCATTATTAAAGCAAAATATCTTAGAGACCCACAGTTTGGTTTTCTGAGATTATTTCAGCATCGAAGTAACCTCCTTTGAAAAGTCAGTACTCATACATTACTCTTCCCCTTTAATAAAACAGTATATTAGAATAGGAATGCTAGGATTTATACTACTATTAGACTTCAGTAATATATATTAAATGTAAGTCCAGGAAAATAAGAATAAGAGTCATATGTGGCTAACCTGTCTGTAGAAACAGAAGCGTCTACCAAAGAATATCTCATCTTGTATATGCCTTGGGTGCTACTTTTCCAGACCATTTGAATGTTTTGAGGATTTAAGAATATAGCATCAATTAGGAAAAAAAAGGAAGAGATGTAGAATTGTTTCCTAAAACACATGCATTGTTTTAAATGCCCACATTTCTCTGTGGTACCACATGTAACTTGGTAACTCCTATTTTCATCTTACCTTTGGTTATATATGAAAAGCAACACTTTAAAGAAGTGAACTGAATCATTATAATTGAGTCTGTATGTATGTGTGCCCATGCATACATCATGCATGTGTGCTGAATAACTTTGCTTCAGAATACAATAAAATATTTTATAGCAGAGAATAATTTTTTGCAACTTAATGTCCATCTGCTCATATTTGGATATGAGCTTGAAAGACACAATAAATCAGGCCATGCCCAAGACAAAGGTGGATAAAGAGATACAGATAATGATGTATTCTTTCACATTCAAATAATTTATCCAAACTACATAGGGTTTTAAAGATTGCAAATATATATATTATACTTTATTGCATAGTCAAATGTTATATAAAATTTAAAATAATAAGTTATATAATGATTAATATTTATGAAAATCTACTGAGGAAGACATTATATCCTGGCTTCAGGGAACAGAGAAACAATTATCTCTAGCTTAATTGCTTTCATTTTAGTGGAATGAAGATATACTGGACTAGCAAAAGCACACGGCCCTCTTCTTTAATTGAACTATGTTACTGAGTATTGTGGCTTCCCAGGCGGTGCAAGAGTCAAGAAATGCAGGTTTGATCCCTGGGTCAGGAAGATCCCCTGGAGTGGGAAATGGCAACTCACTCCAGTATTCATGCCTGAAAGATTCTCTTGGCAGAGGAGCCAGGTGGGCTAAAGTCCGGAGAGTTGCAAAGAGTTGGACATGACTGAGCATGTGCACACACCCACACATTGAGTACTGATTTACCCACCTATTGTCTAGTAGAAGTCAAAATTTGCCTCTTGTTGGTGTGTGGGTTGGAAAAGAATTTCCAGACATGAGACAGAATGAGAGGGAAATAAAGTTTCTTAGAGTGGGAGACGCTGTGAACACAGTGGGCCAGTTCAAGGGAGAGCCAACGTTGAACAGGCGTCCTTAGTCCATTTTTATACCCAGGGTACAAGGAACAGGATAGAGGTCTTGTAGGTCATGCTGATTTGATGAGGCGCTTATACTGGGTGGGGGAAGAGGAAGGCAGATACCTTCTCCCGTTGGGGTAGGAGGGGAGACAGATTATACTGCTCAGGAGGACCTGAAATTCATTAATAGTTACAAGATGGGGGGAAGGAAGGACAGTAAGGTTCCCTTTCTTTTCCATTCCTGCATTCCAGGGTCCTCCTTGTTTCCCCCCCCAACCCCCGTTCTTTAGTCCTTGGGACACCACAAGGTAGAGGTTATATATACGATGGGGTGAGATGTGTGTGCAGGGGAAGAGAACCTATGAGGAATGTGAGAATTGCGGATATAGAATTTTCAACTGAAAATTTCACGGAGTATCTTGGATACAGCATTCAAAAAGTTCATTTGCTTTGTCTTAGACCTTATCTCACAATGGCCTTATCTGTATTCCACTATTTAGTAAAGGGGTTTTGGGGGCAAATCACTTAACCTCTCAACCTCAGTTTTCACGAATCAGTGAATTTGGGATAAGAATGGTGTCAGTTTCCTAAGGTTGGAGTGTGGAGTTAAGGAGATAATATTACACAATAATATTACACAATAATCTGTATTACACACAATACAGAAAATCTACCGAGGAGGACACTGGCACATAATACATTTTATATCTTCTCATCTGACACATACACCATATACCCCAGGTTGCTGTCAAGTTCCTAAATTTTATAAAATAATGCTTAATAACAATTTTCATCTCTGTGAAAAATGAAGTATTTCCCATCATATCGGTAAACAAGGATGTCAGGATCATTAGTGACTCAGTGACTGCAGCCCTCCAGTGTGAGCTGGCAAGGAGATCCAACCAGTCCATCCTAAAGGAGATCAGTCCTGGGTGTTCATTTGAAGGACTGATGCTGCAGCTGAAACTCCAATACTTTGGTCACCTGATGCGAAGAAGTGACTCATTTGAAAAGACCCTGATGCTGGGAAAGATTGAAGGTGGGAGGAGAAGGGGATGACAGAGAATGAGATGGTTGGATGGCATCACCAACTCAATGGACATGAGTTTGAGGAAACTCTGGGAGTTGGTGATGGACAGGGAGGCCTGGCATGCTGCAGTCCATGGGGTCGCAAAAAGTCAAAGACTGAGTGACTGGACTGAACTGAACTGAACTGAACAGCCGGCTGGATTCCAATCCCTCCAGTGAGCCCCAAGAGAGATCAGGATGCAAAAAAACAAATCAACCAACAGGCAAACACAGAATACTGGCCCAGGGTAGCTGAGATGCATATGAAAGGAATGATTTCAGTGAACCCAGATTCTTACATCTTCCCAGCACATAAAAGTGTTTAATTCCTTAGCTTGGGATACCTGGTTTTCTTTAACAATAATCCTTTGATGTTCAAGCTACCTGCTCTTTGTTGTAAGATAACTTCTGGGTAACTTGGCTCCTCTCCTTGTCTCCTGGAGCAGTTTTCTCAGAGTTACTTGAGATGCTGTCTCCTGGGCTTGAAGTCCTAAAAATTCCCACCGCATAAAACATAATTCAACTTTTAGGTTTTGACTATTTTTTTAAGTTGACATCTCTTATTCCATATCACTTAAAACACATCACTTACCAGCCGTATTCATATCTCTGTAAGTAAATGGGTAGAAATAATCAATTGAAGGGAATAATTTTCCCTGATAGGGAAAGGGCAGGAGGGAAACCTTTGATTTTCTGTTAGATTTCAGACTAAAAGAAAACACTAATTATAGGATTGCAAAAAAAAAATAAAAACATTGTGTGAGTAGGCATTATCTTTAATGAATTAATTGCTTGAACAGTGAGGACAGTATTCAGCTTTGATGCACTGGCAAATGGTTTGAATAAGCACTGAGAAAAGTAAATGGAAGGCAATCTGAAAAGAATACAGGAACTTGAAGCCACAAACACCTGTTAAATACTCTGAGCAACTTCAATGCTGATTATGTCCTTTGGTTTGGCACCCTTTGAATACATGGCATCGAAGCGGTTTCCTGCCAAGTGATCTAGTTAAATGAGTGTACTGTGTTTTCTATCCCAATTAAAAGCGAAGGGCTGGTGGCGTTTTTATAGCGTCATGGAGCACTTCCTTTTTTATTTAAATACCTAAAAGTGAATTCTGTTTTTCTCTCATCAAAAAAAACCTTAATCACAGTATCTTAGGCCAACACCTTTGCTTCCTTTTCTCCTCTGACCACCTGCCCGACCTATTTTCTTATTATTGACTATTTGTTATTCAGTTAAGGAGGATTGTTAGCAGTGCAGCCCAGCAGCCCAGGAACACTCAGTTCTATTTAAAACAAAAGCCTACTGTTGAATTCAATGTCAGAGCTGAGGTTTATAGCAGTGAAGAATTGCCTTGATAAATGGCCCTGACATTACAGTTTCCACGACTCCACCTTCACTGTCATCACAACACAGCGTAAGTGTTAAAGCATGGCCATTGCTGCCTCCCCAAAACATATTAACTTGATGCTTACTCTATCTCTGGATCCCATAGGCACAATAAATGGAGAAAATAACGCATTTACAAACTGATAAAACCCAGCAAAGCTAATAAAATCAGACACTTTATAGCTTGGCTAATCGTGTCCTTTGAAGGGCATCAAATAACACATCATGTACTGCTCAGGGGGAAATCAAATTAGGTGCAGCAATGTCCCTTCAGAACTAATGCATTTGAATAGACAGGAGCTATTGTAGCTAATCAACTTGTATTGTAGGCGCTTTATCATTAATACAGTGTTTATGTTAAGTGGAGCATTATGCAGTTTTTGTATGAAAAAGAGGAAAAGTTTTCCTTAAATTGTTTGCATTCTAAATCTTTTTCTTTATTTTTGCTTTGATTTTATTTTGAATAAATGTGAGTATCACAATGTGGTAGGCACCCTGCAGCTAGTGTTTAAGTATCACTTAGTCCATTGAGTACTGACCAAGTTACTCAGTTTCCAGAGACATGGTGCTTTCCATTTACCCCTCTTCCTACCCCCAGAATATTTCAGTTCAGTCAGTTCAGTTGCTCAGTCATGTCCAACTCCTTGTGACCCCATGGACTGCAGCACACCAGGCTTCCCTGTCCATCACCAAATCCCGGAGTTTTACTCAAACTCCATAATTCCTTAGAGTCGGTGATGCCATCCAACCATCTCATCCTCTGAACACTCATCCAGAGTGTTTAGCTCTGTCTTTAAATCAAAGTCTATGAAGGCAAAAAGTCTATATTCTTTATTCTCAAAATTCCTGAATTCAAAATGAATATTATTTTAATTATGTGCCATTTCTCTTCCATTAAAGTTATAAATTACATATGAAAAAAAATGTCTGCTTACCAGAAAGACAGTTAGACTCACAAGACTAGAAGTTACTTTTGGAAAGAGGTCTTTAGAACCTAGGAAAAGGATCTGGGAGTAAAGGTCTTACAGACAATAAGTCAGTATCCTAAGATATGTGTCAGCAGTCTATGGCTTCTGAACCAGATCTGTCCCACCTGTTATTGTAAATAAAGTTTTATTGGACACAGCCACAATTAATTTGTTCTTTAACATTTTGCCTCTGGCTGCTCTCACATAGTTGTAATCAAGACCGTGTGGCCTGCGAAGCCAAAACTATTTATTATTGACCTTTTATAGAAAAAAAAATGGTGACCTCAATTTTAAGGGCATAGCTTTATGGATCTTGTTAAAGAAAAAAGGACGAAAGAAAATTAAGCATAATTTCCTTAGTGATAATAAGCCTATATTTTTAAGTGAAATCAAATAAAATCTTTGTCACAAAACGTCCAGGAACCAGCGAGTCCGTACGGATATAATAAATAATTTGATAAATGAGTGGAGAGAATAGACAAAACTTCTGGCAGAATTCCAAATCATTTATGTAGATCTGTGCCATTAAGGAGGCAAGACATTTATTTTTCAGTCCTTTGATGTGAGTTGCATATAGAGACTTCCTCTCAAAGAATATAGAAGAGAAAGAAGGGGGATAAAAGAGTAACCTTATAGTCGGAAATCTGACAATGCTACTTCATCCATGTGATGAAAAGTCAGTAACAATGGTGCGAAGTCATCCTGATGGTATGTATCCTTGCTATGATGTGATGAAGGTGACATTTTATATCTATGATTTTCCTCTCAAAAACACATAACCTCAGGATAATCATGAGGAAAGCACCAGACAAATCTCAAGTGTGGGATATTCTACAAAATACCTGATCAATACCCCTCAGAACTGTCAAGGTTATTAGAAGCAAGGAAAGTCTGAGAAACACTCATAGTCATGAAGAATCTAAGTAGACATGACAACTAAATGTAATGTCATATCCTGGATGGGATCCTGGACCAGAGAAAAGATGAACATAGACTTTAGAAAATCTGAATAAAATATGGACTTTATTAAATCAATATTGGTTAATTAATTGTAACATATAGTTCACACTCAACGTAAGATGCTTTTAAGAGGGGAAACTCAGTGTGGCATGTATGGGAACTCCATTTACTATCTTTATAATTTTTCTGTAAATCTAGATGTTGCTAAAAATTTAAGAAGTCTATATTTTAAATGTCTGGGAACTAGGATAGTATTTGATCATTTTCCATCTCCAGATCTTTTCTGTGATCTTTTCCAGAATCTGTGATCCAGATCTTTTCCAGATCTTTAAACTCAAAATATATAAGGAAGATTATGAAGAAAGTGGGCTTTCCTGGTTGGCTCAGCTGGTAAAGAATCTGCCCTTAATGCAGGAGACCGAGTTTGATCCCTGGGTCAGGAAGATCTCCTGGAGAAGGAAATGGCAACCCATGCCAGTGTTTCTTGCCTGGAGAATTCCATGGTCAGAGGAGCCAGGTGGGCTACAGTCCATGGATTCACAAAGAGTTGGACACAACGAATACACACATGCACACACACACAGACACACATGAAGAAAGCACAAAACAAGAAATTACAAAAAATCTCAATCAATGTATAATATGAAACTCTTTCATAAAATGCTTAAGTATTGTAAATACTGCAAACAAAAATTAATTTTATGTAGGGAACTATACACCTGGACCCCAAAATAAATTTTAGCTTCTCTAGTACTATTTTTTGATATGTTCACTATACTAAGAAACTGCTAGCAGGTTTTAGTGACTTGACCAGCTCCTCATAATTATTTTCTAAGCAACAATCACACTTGAGGACTCATGTCTCAGCAAGGGATAGAAAGGAAAGTGACCGCGTCTCTTCATTCACTCTGTTTTCCTTACCCTCTCTTTCCTGCACTTCTGTTTAGGATTAATCCCTTCTCTTATCAGCACTAGAGAGTTGTGACCCCTAGTTGATCCCTAGCTCTAGTTGGGGAAGGAACAAAGTTATACTTGTATTTCATGGTATAGTTTCCTCTTTAGGAAGTTAGTAGAACATTGGAAGCATTGGAAATAGATATGCTGATTTTACAACATTTATTGTTAAAGTACATTGTCTGTTGTTTTCATTCTGAGTCATCAAGAATATGGGAAGAAGTTGATTTGTTCTGTTACACTTGCATGTTGCTTTTAGTTTGCAAAATGTATTCATGTTTATATTTCTGGCAACTTAGAAGTTACACTAGAAGTGCACAGCCAATGTAGATCTTGAAATTGTACATCTACCAATTTTTTTTCATATTATGTGATTTATTCAAAGTTACTTGAATAATTTCTTTCTGTTTTCATACTTTCAAAATAGGTCTGAAGACCTTAATGATGTCACTAACAGTATTAAGCCATCATTATATAAAAATTTATGTTTTCTGATTCCTGTTAATACATGACAGCTATAATTAATAATAAAAATAATATTATAGATGTTATTTTAATTCCTTGGATAGCCAGTTGTAACTCAAAAATATTAAATGGCTTGTTGATTGTCTTATAACTAGCAAATGGCACTATAGAGGTTGAGCATATAATTTATATGCTTTGGCATATAATTCATGCAGTTACTTATACAAGAAATAAGCTTAGTTTCAAGAAAAAAGAGAGGGAAAAAAATCAAAGGAATGATAAAACATATAGAAAATAGATTTGTTGTTCAGTTGCTCAGTTGTATCTGACTCTCTGCAACCCCATGGACTGCAACACACCAGCCTTCCCCGTGCTTAAGCATCTCCTGGAGTATGCTCAAAGTCATGTCCATTGAGTTGGTGGTGCCATCCACCATCTCATCCTCTGTCATCCCCCTTCTTCCACCTTCAATCTCCTTCAGCATCAGGGTCTTTTCCAATGAATCGGCTCTATGAATCAGGTGACCAAAGTGTTGGAGCTTCAGCATCAGTCCTTCCAATGAATATTCAGGATTGATTTCTTTTAGGATTGACTGGCTTGATCGCCCTGGCAGTCCAAGGGATTCTAAAAGAGTCTTATCCAATGCCACAGTTCAAAAGCATCAATTCTTCAGCACTCAGCCTTTTTTATGGTCCAGTTCTCACATCCATACATGACTACTGGAGAAACCATAGCTTTGACTAGGTGGACCTTTGTTGGCAAAGAATGTCTCTGCTTTTTAATAGGTTGTCTAGATTTGCCATAGCTTTTTTTCCAAGAAGCAAGCGTCTTTTAATTTCATGGCTACAGTCACCATCTGCAGTGATTTTGGAGCCCCCCAAAATAAAGTTTCTCACTGTTTCCATTGATTCCCCATCTATTTGCCATGAAGTGATGGGACCAGATGCCATGATCTTTGCTTTCTGAATGTTGAGTTTTAAGCCAACTTTTTCACTTTCCTCTTTCACTTTCATCAAGAGTCTCTTTAGTTCTTCTTCATTTCCTGCCATAATGATGGTGTCATCAGCATATCTGAAGTTATTGACATTTCTCCTGGCCATCTTCATTCCAGCTTGTGCTTCATCCAGTCCATCATTTCTCATGATGTGCTCTCCATGTAAGTTAAATAAGCAGGGTGACAATATACAGCCTTGACGTACTCCTTTCCCAGTTAGGAACCAGTCCATTGTTCCATGTCTGGTTCTAACTGTTGCTTCTTGACCTGTGAAGAGGTTTCTCAGGAGGCAGGTAAGGTGGTCTGATATTCCCATATCTTTCAGAATTTTCCACAGTTTGTTATGATCCACACAGTCAAAGGCTTTAGTGGAGTCAATGAAGCAAAAGTAGATGTTTTTCTGGAATTCTCTGGAAAATAGATAGTAGTTTAGAAAGTCATTTAAGTAGAGTGACAAGGATGATGGGAAGTAGAGAAGAAATATTTTGGCATCAGAATTATGAATAAACTGAGGCAGCTCAACCCAAGACACACAGAGCCAATATAAAGAATAGGGAACTTTTAAAATTAATACCTTGTTTCTTTCATATTGATTTGTTTATATTTAAAACATTTCCTTACTGTAACTACCCTGCTAATATGATATAGACAGAAAGCAACATGTATATACTTTATGATTTCAGAGATGAAGTCAGAGGGAATAGACTGGTCATTAGAATGCATCTCTGTGCTGATAGAGACAGAGTTGTATTTTTTTTTCATAGAAACTACATTTTTTATTTCAAATAACAGACAACCTTCTTTGAATAATTTTGTTTTTGTGCTCTGAAACATTTTTATGGCATAACCTTGTCTCCTTGTTAGATGGTAACATCTAAATTATTCAAAAACAAGACTTGAATATTATTATAACATTACAAAAGTAGTTGACCATTGGAGGAAAAAGAAAAGGAGAAAAATAGCAAGTGGCCCCTAGATACATTTTAAAGGTATGTTGCATGTGAATAGAAGCTTGCCAATTAATATGTAGGAACCAGTTCTTAGTAGTTTCAATAGCTCTGGAAAGCTATCATATCTAGACCTGTTAGCAAGAAAAAAAATTTAAACACAAATGAAAAATTCAAATGTTGTATCATTCAAATAGTCAGCCATCATGGGTTATGTTAGTAGACTTTGCAGCTACCAGCAACCACAATTTTGGAATGTCACCTTTTTTAGCATGTGCATATATAATCTAAACATAATGTTGTCTAGAAAGGGAAATAATGATGCACTAATATCACAGATTTGTATTAATCTCCTGTATCTAGAAATATTATCCCCAATTCCTTACCATAGTTTACAAGAGAAAAGCAGAAACTTGTATCCAGGTTATAGGGAAATATAGTTTCCACAAGAGAAGACTTTTGAAATGATTATATTTCCCTGAAATAAATGAAATTTTCACCACTTCACTATAAGGGCCATTATTTTCATTTAAGTCTACTAAGAATCAGAGAGAAGCATATCCATAAAATCTAAATAATTATTAATACTAATGTCTTTTTACGTGTCCTGCTGAGATGAATTAGGTTTATTTTTCACACAAACACGTAAAAGCTCTTTCTTCTCCCCTGTGACTAAGGTTCATTGTCATCTCATTTCTCTTCAGCAACTCAGTGGACATTACTTGAGGTTAAAATCAAGTCAATTAATCAGGAGCTTCAGCTGGTTACAGAGAGTGGGAGTGTTCTGCTTGCCAGAACACCTGTGCTTGTCAAATGGCCTTGGAGCTTAATTGTTTCCAGGTGTAGCAATCCTTGTTCGGCTAACTCAGAATTGAGGATTTCTGCTGCCAGAGGACACACTCTATAAGTTGGAGTTAACTGGCAAGAGAATTAACCCTCAGTGAGGAGAGGCATACGTGCTGCTAATCATTAAAATGGAAACTTGCGGAATGTTCTTTGATGTTCAGTTGAGGAACAATCTTTTCTTATTTAACTAACAAATCCTAACAGACCCAGTCCTTACAAACTTCAGGTGTATTTACATATGGTGGTGCTAATTTTATGACGTTTACTCTATAACTATTCACCAAGCATCCTCTGTGTTTAAGGAACTTTAAATACAGCAGTGGGTAAAACAGAGATCCTCTGTGGAGGTTATATTCTACTGGGAGACATTTATTTCTTTATCTCTCTCTCTCCCTTCCACCAGAGTTAGGAACATCCTTAAGTTAGGCGGACATCTCTTTCACAGTCTAGTCTCATGAAATAGTCACACTATTTTTATGCTAGCTTTGATACTTGGAATGGATTATCAGTTTGGTCTTGAAATGAATGGATTATCAGTTTGGTCTTGCTCTACAGTTTAACTTATTTTATGTTCAGGGTATCAGTTCAGTTCAGTCGCTCAGTCATGTCCGATTCTTTGTGACCCCATGTACCACAGCACACCAGGCCTCCCTGTCCATCACCAACTCCCGGAGTCCACCCAGACTCATGTCCATTGGGTCAATGATGCCATCCAACCATCTCATCCTCTGTCGTCCCCTTCTCCTCCTGCCCTCAATCTTTCCCAGCATCAGGGTCTTTTCCAATGAGTCAACTCTCTGCATCAGGTAACCGAAGTATTGTAGTTTCAGCTTCAACATCAGTTCTTTCAATGAACACCCAGGACTGATCTCCTTTAGGATGGACTGGTTGGATCTCCTTGCAGTTCAAGAGACTCTCAAGAGTCTTCTCCAACACCACAGTTCAAAAGCATCATATCAATGTATGACAAAACCCACTGAAATGTTGTGAAGTAATTAGCCTCCAACTAATAAAAAAATTAAAAAAAAAAAACAAAAAAACAAAAGCATCAATTCTTTGGCACTCAGCTTTCTTTATAGTCCAATTCTCACATCCATACCTGACCACTGGAAAAACCATAGCCTTGACTAGATGGACCTTTGTTGACAAAGTAATGTCTCTGCTTTTTAATATGCTATCTAGGTTGGTCATAACTTTCTTTTCAACAAGTAAGCGTCTTTTAGTTTCATGGCTGCAGTCACCATCCGCAGTGATTTTGGAACCCAGAAAAATAAAGTCAGCCACTGTTTCCACTGTTTACTCATCTATTTCCCATGAAGTGATGGGACTGGATGCCATGATCTTAGTTTTCTGAATGTTGAGCTTTAAGCCAACTTTTTCTCTCTCCTCTTTCACTTTCATCAAGAGGCTCTTTGGTTCTTCTTCAGTTTCTGCCATAGGGTGGTGTCATCTGCATATCTGAGGTTATTGATATTTCTCCCGGCAATCTTAATTCCAGCTTGTGCTTCCTCCAGCCCAGCGTTTCTCATGATGTACCCTGCATATAAGTTAAATAAGCAGGATGACAATATACAGCCTTGACATACTCCTTTTCCTATTTGGAACCAGTCTTTTGTTCCATGTCCAGTTCTAACTGTTGCTTCCTGACCTGCATACAGGTTTCTCAAGAGGCAGGTCAGGTGGTCTGGTATTCCCATGTCTTTCAGAATTTGTTCAGGGTATCAGAGAATAAGAAACCCTACTTTGGAGCCAAGAATTGATGGCTTCGAACTGTGGTGCTGGAGAAGACTTCTGGGAACCTGTTGAACAGCAAAGAGATCAAACCAGTCAATCTTAAGGGAAATCAACTCTGAATACTCCTTGGAAGGACTGATGCTGAAGCTGAAGCTCTAGTATTTTGGTCATCTAATGCAAACAGCTGACACATTGGAAAAATCTCTGATATTAGGAAAGATTGAGGGCAGGAGGAGAAGCGGGCATCAGAGGATGAGATGGTTGGATGGCATCGGTGATGCAATGGACATGAACTTGGGCAAACTTCGGGAGATGATGAGGGACAGGGAGGCCATGGGGTCACAAAGAGTTGGACATGACTCGGCAACTCAACAACAGCAACAACTTTGGAACCTGGTTTCTCTCATATTTTCCTATCTGATTTTCCAGAAATAATGCTCGAATTCTTTTTTTACTAGCCATCATATATTTATTTCCCAATTGATTTGGGAAAGAAAATGTATCATTTTAACTACTCTAGTTCTCTCTGGTTGCACTCCACTTTATTTCTGAAAATAATAGCCAAAATATGTTTACATTTTAGAGGGTTACTATTTATACCTTCTCCAGTGAAGAATCTGTGGTTCCTCTGTGTGTGTGTGTGTGTGTATGTGTGTGTGTACTCAGTTGTGACTGACTCTTTGTGACCCATGAACTGTAGCCCACCAGGCTCCTTTCTCCATGGGATTTCCCAGGCAAGAATACTGAAGTAGGTAGCCATTTGTTCCTCCAGGGGACCCTCCCAACCCAAGGATTGGACTTGTGTCTCCTGCGTTATCAGGAAGATTTTTTTCCATGAAGCAGTAGTTTTAGCAGCAGAAGCTTTGGAGAAGATCTTTTGAGTTCAGACTCCTTTATTTCATTTTCCCCCTCCCAGATGGTATTGCTAGGGTATATTCTCTGAGGGTGGTAAAACAAGGAAAAGGAAGGTTATATCTAGGCAGTCAAGAAGTCCATGTGATCAATATTCATGAGGAGGATTGCTGATTAAAGATTCTGGCTCTCTGCTCATCTATTTTTCTTTTTATTTTTTGCTAGGTGAGTATGTACCTCGTAGCTTGTTCATAGCTAACAAGAGATCAGAAAACTGGAAGTAAATCTTACCTCTGATTAAGCCAGAAGCAGAAACATCATAGGATCGCATCTCTTTTTTAAAGATCTTCATTTATGCTATAACAGTTCTTCCCTTCTAGCAAATTCTGTGTGAATTAGCATATGAGAAAGGATGGCTGTGATGGCAAATTACATCTCATTGTAAGGTTAGAAATGAATTAGTTTCTAACTACATTGATGTGAATCTGTGATTATCTCAACAACTCTTTTAAATACTGAAAAAAATAGTTTTTTTTTTATTATTGTTATCATAAATGGCATCCAATTCTTACTGGTATGGATTGCTTTTAAAGGCCATGAAACTGTTTGCTTCTCAGGTAGAGAAGTTTCTGTTATTTTTTTTTTTAATGTATTTTCTTCCTAGTATATTTTATTCTTATTTAAGTGTTCACTGCATTTTCAATTCTGAAATATATTTTAATGTTTAACTTAAACTGATTGTTCCTTAGAGATCTACTCAAGTCATATATATCTCTGCTTATTTTTTTTTGTTGTTGTTGTTGTTCAGTTGCTAAGTCATGTCCAGCTCTTTGCAATCACATGAATAGGAGCACAGCAGGCTTCCCTGTTCTTCACCATCTCCTGGAGCATGCTTGAAGTCATGTCCAGTGATTTGGTGATGCCATCCAACCATCTCCACCTCTGTCATCCCCTTCCCCTGCCTTCAGTCTTCCTCAACATCAGGGTCTTTTCCAGTGAGTTAGCTCTTCTCATCAGGTGTCAAAGTATTGGAGTTTCATCTTCAGCATCAGTCCTTCCAATGAATATTCAGGGTTGACTTTCTTTAGGATTGACTGGTTTGATCTTCTTGCAGTCCAAGGGACTCTCAAGAGTCTTCTCCAGCATCACAGTTGGAAAGCATAAGTTCTTCAATGCTCAGTCTTCTTTATGGTCCAGCTCTCACATCTGTACATGACTACTGAAAAAACCAACTTTGACTATACAGACAATTGTCGGCCCAGTGATATCTCTGCATTATAATACACTGTTTAGTTTTGCAATAGTTTTTCTTCTAACTGTCTTTTAATTTCAGGGCTACAGTCAACATCTGCAGTGATTTTTAATTACTATATTATTGCTCTCTACTTGAGTTCAGTTCAGTTCAGTTGCTCAGTCATGTCTGACTCTTTGTGACCCCATGGACTGCAGCATCCCAGGCCTCCCTGTCCATCACTAACTCCTGGAGCTTACTCAAACTCATGTCCATTGAGTTGGTGATGCCATCCAACCATCTCATCTTCTGTCATCCCCTTCTTCTCCTGCCTTTAATCATTCCCAGCATCTGGGTCTTTTTGAATGAGTCTTTCAATCAGGTGGCCAAAGTATTGGAGTTTCAGCTTCAGCATCAGTCCTTCCAATGAATATTCTGGAGTGATTTCCTTTAGGATGGACTGGTTGGATCTCCTTGCTGTCCAAAGTACTCTCAAGAGTCTCCTCCAACACCACAGTTCAAAAGCATCAATTCTTCAGCCCTCAGCTTTCTTTATAGTCAAACTCCCATATCCATACATGCCTACTGGAAAAACCATAGCTTTAACAGATGGACCTTTGTTGGCAAAGTAGTGTCTCTGCTTTTTAATATGCTGTCTTGATTGGTCATAACTTTTCTTCCAAGGAGCAAGCATCTTTTAATTTCACGGCTGCAGGAACCATCTGCAGTGATTTTGGAGCCCAAAAAAATAGTCTGTCACTGTTTCCACTGTTGCCCAATCTATTTGCCATGAAGTGATGGACCAGATGCCATGATTTTAGTTTTCTGAATGTTGAGTTTTAAGCTAGCCTTTTCACTCTCCTCTTTCACTTTCATCAAGAGACTCTTTAGTTCTTCTCTTTCTGCCATAAGGGTGGTGTCATCTACATATCTGAGCTTATTGATATTTCTCCCAGAAATCTTGATTCCAGCTTGTGCTTTATTGAACCCAGCATTTCTCATGATGTACTCTGCATATAAGTTAAATAAACAGAGTGATAATTTACATCATTGGTGTACTGCTTTCCAGATTTGGAACTAGTCTGTTGTTCATTGTCCAGTTCTAACTATTGCTTCCTGACCTGCATACAGATTTCTCAAGAGGCAGGTCAGGTGGTCTAGTATTCCCATCTGTTGAAGAATTTTCCACAGTTTGTTGTAATCCCCACAGTCAAAGGCTTTGGCATGGTCAATAAAGCAGAAGGTGTTGTTTTTCTGGAACCCTGTTGCTTTTTGATGATCCAGTGGATGTTGGCAATTTGATCTCTGGTTTCTCTGCCTCTTCTAAATCCAGCTTGAACATCTGGAAGTTCACAGTACACATACTGTTGAAGCCTGGCTTGGAGAATTTTGAGCATTACTTTGCTAGTTTGTGAGACCAGCACAATTGTGCAGTAGTTTGAACATTGTTTGGCATTTCCTTTCTTTGGGATTGGAATGAAAACTGACCTTTTCCAGTCCTGTGGCTGCTGTTGAGTTTTCCAAATTTGCTGGCATGTTGAGTGCAGAACTTTCACAGCATCATCTTTCAGGATTTGAAACAGCTCAACTGGAATTCTGTCACCTCCACTAGCTTTGTTTGTAGTGATGCTTCCTAAGGCCCACTTGTCTTCACATTCCAGGATGTCTGGCTCTAGGTGAGTGATCACACCATTGTGATTATCTGGGTCAAGAAGATCTTTTTTGTACAGTCCTTCTGTTTATTCTTGCCACCTCTTCTTAATATCTTCTGCTTCTGTTAGGTCCATACCATTTCTGTCCTTTATTGTGCCCATCATTGCATGAAATGTTCCCTTGGTATCTCTAATTTTCTTGAAGAAAAAATTATATCTCTAGTCTTTCCCTCTATTTCTTTGCACTGATCACTGAGGAAGGCTGTTTTATCTCTCCTTGCTATTCTTTGGAACTCTGCATTCAAATGGGAATATCTTTCCTTTTCTCCTTTGCCTTTTGCTTCTCTTCTTTTCACAGTTATTTGTAAGGCCTTCTCAGACAACCATTTTGCCTTTTTTACAGTTCTTTTTCTTAGGGATGGTCTTGATCCCTGCCTCCTGTACAATGCCACGAACTTCCGTCCATAGTTCTTCAGGTACTCTATCAGATCTAATCCCTTGAATCTATTTCTGACTTCTACTGTATAATCATAAGAGATTTGATTTAGGTCATACCTGAATGGTCTAGTGGGTTTCCCTACTTTCCTCAATTTAAGTCTTAATTTGGCAATAAGGAATTGTAATCTGAGCCACAGTCAGCTCCTGGTTTTGTGTTTGCTGACTGTATAGAACTTCTCCATCTTTGGCTGCAAAGAATATAATCAGTTTGATTTAAGTATTGACTATCTGGTGATGTCCATGTGTATAGTCATCTCTTGTTTTGTTAGAAGACAGTGTTTGCTAGAAGAGGGTGCATTCTCTTGGGAAAACTCTATTAGCCTTTGCCCTGCTTCATTCTGTACTCCAAGGCCAAATTTGCCTGTTACTCCAGGTATTTCTTGACTTCCTACTTTTGCATTGCAGTCCCCTATAATGAAAAGGACATGTTTTTTGGGAGTTAGTTCTAGAAGGTCTTGTAGATCTTCATAGGACCTTTCACCTTCAGCTTTTTCAGCATTACTAGTTGGGGCATAGACTTGGATTACTGTGATATTGAATGGTTTGCTTTGGAAGCAAACAGAGATCATTCTTCATTTTTGAGATTGCATTCAAGTACTGTATTTTGGACTCTTTCGTTGACTATGATGGCTGCTGCATTTCTTCTAAGGGATTCTTGCCCACAGTAGTAGATACAATGATCGTCTGAGTTAAATTCACTCATTCCAGTCCATTTTAGTTCGCTGGTTCCTAAAATGTCGATGTTCACTCTTGCCATCTCCTGTTTGACCACTTGCAATTTGCCTTGATTCGTGGACCTCACATTCCAGGTTCGTATGCAATATTTTTTTTTTATAGCATTGGACTTTACTTCCATCATCAGTCATATACATACCTGGATATTGTTTATGCTTTGGCTCCCTCTCTTCAGTCTTTCTGGAGTTATTTCTCCACTGATCTCCAGTAGCAATGGGCACCTACTCACCTGGGGAGTTTATCTTTCAGCGTCCTATCTTTTTGCCTTTTCAAACTGTTTATGGGGTTCTGAAGGGAAGCATACTGAAGTGGTTTGCCA
Organism: Cervus canadensis; assembly: GCF_019320065.1. Classification (NCBI taxonomy): domain Eukaryota; kingdom Metazoa; phylum Chordata; class Mammalia; order Artiodactyla; family Cervidae; genus Cervus; species Cervus canadensis. Next base: position 30,564,887 of record NC_057402.1, on the reverse strand, counting down.
TTCCCTTCTGCAGTGGACCATGTTTTGTCAGAACTCTCCACCATTACCCATCCTTCTTAGGTGGTCCTACATGGCATGGCTCTTAGTTTCATTGAGTTAGACAAGGTTGTGGTCCATGTGATCAGATTGGTTAGTTTTCTGTGACTATGGATTTCAGTCTGTTTCCCCTCTGATGGAGAAGGATAAGAGGCCTATGAAAATTTTCTGATGGGAGAGACTGACTGAGGGGGTAACTGGGTCTTGTTCTGATGGGCAGAGTTATGCTCAGTAAATCTTTAATCCTATTTTGTATTGATGGGAGTGGCTGTGTTCCCTCCCTGTTATTTACCTGGGGCCAAACTACCATGGAGGTAATGAAGAAAATGGCAATGTCATTCAAAAGGTCCCAGGCATGCACTGCTACACTCAGTGGCCCCAACCCTGCAGCAGGCCACCACCGACCCACGCCTCCGGCTGGAGACTCCTGAATACTCCCTGGAAAGTCTGGGTCAGTCTCTTGTGGGGTCACTGCTCCTTTCTCCTGGGTCCTGGTGCACACAAGGTTCTGTTTGTGCCCTCCAAGAGTCTGTTTCCCCAGTCCTGTGTAAGTTCTGGTGGCTCTATGGTGGGATCCATGGTGACCTCCTCCAAGAGGGCCTATGCCATATCCAGGTCTGCTGCACCCAGAGCCCCTGCCCCTGCGGCGTCCGCTGCTGACCCGTCCCTCCAGAGGAGATGCTCGCACAGTTCTGTCTCAGTCTCTGTGGGGTCCCTGGGTCCTGGTGTTCACAGGGTTTGTTTGAGCCCTCTGAGCATCTCTGACAGGTATGGGGTTTGATTCTAAATGCGATTGTGCCCCTCCTGCCATTTTGCTGGGGCTTCTCCTTTTTCCTTGGATGTGGGGTGTCTCCTCAAAGTCGCTCCAGCGCCACGCAGCTGCCCCTCCACTGCCTACCTTCTTGCTGGGGCTTCTCTGCCTCTGGACGTGGGGTATCTCCTCATGGTCTCTCCAGCGCCACGCAGCTGCTGCTTTCTCTACTGGTACTATCCAAATTGTGTTTCATAGAACACCAGTGTCTTGTGGGATATTAATTGCTCTTACTCAAAAAGGAACTGATCCTTTACCAGAAATGACGTCCATTCTGAGTTTTAATATATGTCTCATATTTTTTTCCCAACTGACAGGCTCTTTTGAATGACAGTGGGGGACATTGTTGTTGGTTATATGTTAAGCATCCATCCTCCCTTCTATACAAAAAGAACTCTGAATTTCCCCCAAATGTCTGATCTCATTTCCCAATTGTGTCCAATGTATTTCAGGAGAGGCTTGATCCAGATTGACCTAATGCAGTTATGGTGGTCCCATTCTCATTGCTTAGTCATTCTTGTGTGATAAAATGCTAGCAGTGATAAATGAAGGTAAATGTACTCTTTCCTCTAAGACATAAAGAAAAAGGTTACTTTACTTTGAACTTTGTCATATCTGAGTATCATTTTTGCAGTTGTTGCAAGCCTCTTTCAAACAAGGTTGCAAAATTTTGTATTAATATCAGTGGCTTTTATAATGACTGCTGATTGAGGTGCAAGAGTGAAGGAGATGGAAGAAAGATTTGGACACTGGTGAGAAAGATCCAGCAGAGAAGAAAATTAATGGTAGAGGTGAGAGTTGAGGATGATTGCTGAAGTGATATTTTTGAACAGGTAAGAAGAGCTAAGAGATAAGGAACAAATAGATTTAGATAGGAATATGGATAACCCATGTATGTTGTCAGACAGTTGGGAAGAATTTGTGGAGATGAATGAGAATAGATGAGAGTATTTAGTGGTGGGAGTCTTGAAAGTTTTCTTCTAATTTTTTCAATTTCTGGAGTACTGTATTTTTTATAATTTGTTCAAGATCACATCACTCATAAAGGGAAGAAACAGATTCAAACTCAGGAATCTGTTGGTATGTTTTTCCTATGAACATTGTAGCACCTGAGAGTAGGCAGGTATTAAAGACAATGTTGCCAAGAAAAGATTAAAAAAAAAGACCCTCCTTTATTAATAGAACCTCAGTTATTTTTGTGGTGCAGATGTGCACACATCTAGGCATTCAATTGTAATTGATCTAATACAAATATCACAATTCTCTTTCTCACTTTTCCAGCATCACGCGTGGTCCAACTCTGGACAATGAATGAGGTACAAGTTTGCTATGAATCTCTCTGGAAAATGTTTCTTTCCCAGTTAAGAGACCAATGTGGTTTGCACTAGCTCTGGTGTCTTCCCCTTATGGCCACATTGAGCCTTCATGGCGGCTGGAGCAACAGCGGCCATCTTGCCCTTACTACAAAAGAATAGACGATTTTAGAAAGCCCTATATTCGAGGTTGGTGACTTAGAAAGAAAAAAGCCTAGATTCCTAATGGTATCATAGAACTGAACTACTTGCTAGAAAAATAAATGGCAATTTAAGTTAGTGTTATTGGGAACCATTAATGTAATTCTAAATGATATTGCCAGAATTCCATCATTCTTCAACTTCTGAGAGAAAATAAAGAGAACTGAAAACTGTCAGTTATGATAAAATCCTCAAAATATAGATATTAATTATGAAATACTAATCTCACGATTCTGCTGTTTTCTAAGAAATGCAAAAGTAGTTGTAAATTTTTAATCAGGATAGGAGATAAATCCTGTTACTAAATGTTTAAGTAATGCTTGCCCCTGGTCATTTAGAAACCTTATTCATTTCATGTACAGCTGACACAGTGTATTTTAAAATTCTTAAACAAAATTAACTTTATATTTACTTGAATTAGAAGCAATTAGACATCAAATTAAAAGTTTAAAAATTAAGATGCGTCTAAGTGAAATCTATTTTTTTAATGGAAAATCCCCCCTAATACCACTTTACAGAATTACATAGGTCAGTTGGCATGTCAGGAGAAAGTATTTCCAAGCATATTTCGAGACAAGATTTTATGGTATAAAATTGAAAAATAATTTAAAAGTTGCTGCTGGCAAAGTGAAAAGAAGAAAGATTCTGAATGTTTCCTAATTGAGTCAATCCATTGAATTACCCAATTCAGAAGCTAATTTACTTATGATTTCTTATTATGCAAGATGATAAGTGGCCATATTGGTTAAATGACTTTGACTTGAATTTGCTGTTACTTTTAGCCAAAGTGTCCTAACTGATAGAATATTCTAATAACTCTAGAAAACACTATATTTAACAATATTAAATAATCTTGTTTGGAGAGTTAGTTTTAATTTTTTTGTTTGTTTAATGCAGAACTTTACTAAGCCTTTAATATGGTAAGACACATTTTGAATTCCCTAAGCAAAAAGTAACTATACACAGTGTTTTGTATGTTTATTTGGTCATGGAAGTTGTTACCTGAGAAGTGCTTCTTCCCACAGACAGTACCTAAAACACATATTAAATGGATCTAGCATTGACAAAATCAATGTCTTAGCCCTGAAATAGAAGGGAAAAAAAGCAAAACATCTAAAAATCTTGGCATGAGTTTAAAATTGGTCTTCCATTGATGGTTGTGCATCTTTAGACAGGCATCTTGATTTCTCTGAGGTTGTTTCTTTAAACTGGGGGCAAATAATAGCACCTGTGTATGAGTACTGCTGGGAGAATCCACGTGTTGACATTTATTGACTACCTGGAACACACTGAGTGCTCAATGATGACATTCACGGTGATGGTATTATTAGTACTACCAGCAGTGTTAATGGAATTATTAAAGAGATATTTTAACATTATTATATATTTCATTTATCTGTGTTGTCTCTGACCCTGAGGGGGCCAATAAATTACTGTTGCCATATTTGATGATTATTTTGCTTGTGTAGTATATTATAAATCTGAGTTTTATTGGACCAGTGAAAGAAGGAACAAAGAGCCAAGTTCATAAGTTGCTTTTTTTTTTTTTAATTATCAAAGTGCTCCCAGTGAGAAATTCCCTGAATCTGTAGCTTGATAGAGAATGCCATTTGAGTTGTGGGATTCCAGTTATTTGTCTAGCATTCAGTGTAGAACATGCTATTTTTCTCACCTAAATAAATGGAGCTGTAGAGTCAATTTATTGTATTATTGGTAGGAAAACAGGGCTGTTTCAGAGAATTCTACTGGCTTTCCCTTACCATTCTAACTCTGGCATCACAGGCCAAGGATTCAGTTTAGGGGTTACTCCAACTACTATGTTTGTCCTTCAAAATTTCCCTCACAGACTGGAAAAATGTCCACCAGGACATTAGACCCAGTGGAAGCACTTTAAACCAGATCTTAGCCAAGCAGAGCTTAGGGCCTGTTCCTTGTATTTACCACTAGATCCTTATGCCCCCACATGTGCTTCATTCCAGCCGGGAGCCAGGATGATACTCAGGTCTCTGGGTGTCAGTATCAACTCAGCGGCTGTGCGCAGCGGTCCTCACAGGTGATGCTAGTAGTAAAGAACCCGCCGACCAGTGCAGGAGACATGCAAGACACAGGTCCCATCCCTGGGTGGGGAAGACTCCTGTGTCTCCTGCATTGGTAGGTGGATTCTTTACCACTGAGTCACCTCAGTGAAGCCCTGTATCTTTAGAAGGTACCTCCTAATTAATACCACTTTAAATATTCAGTCTTACTCTCTGCCCTCTTTGATGAAACAGAATTCTGTCTTACACATAGATAACTCCACAGGCCCTTACCTGTACTTTCTAGCTAATACTTGCAACATCTTCAGAATATAATCTCTTTCCCTCCTGTTGGACCCACCGTATGGGTTGGTAGACCCTCTATATCCCTAACTAAAAAATGTTGAGCTGGAATTAAGATTGGATAATTGATAGATATAAATCTTTAGGAACAAATGAATGCCTCTTATTCATTATTTTCTGCTTTCCTTTTGTATATATGATATTGAAAAACTTATTATTCTTTTTAATTGATTTCCTTTCTATATTGTAATTTTTTTTTTCTATCTTTCTGAAGATGAAATTCACTTGTTTGGTAATGTTTGCTATAAACTATCATGGTATGGAAGTGAATTCTGTTTTGGATTACTCAAGAAACACCAATCTAAATGTTTTAAAAACTTTAATATCTTTTAAGTGATGATGTATTATATGCTTTCCTAATTGTTCAAACTTGATTGACTGAGAGGAAGCCTGCTTCTTTTGACTGCAGACTGGAGGCTCTGTAGTCAAGGTGAACTTAAATCCTGAATTTGTGGCTTATCAGCTCTGTGGCTTAGGTATATTATAAAAGACCTAACATAGTTTCCACATCTAAATAAAGGGAATATACTCTATCTCATAGAGCTGATGTGATTATTCATAAACTAATTTGTACAGTAAAAGCGCTTAGCGTAAGACTTGGCATAGAGTAAGTGCTAAACACGTAGTAACTACTGCCGGATTATAATGAGAAGTCCTATCTTTTCTGAGTTATTCCTATTCCAGCGCATACTTTATCATCAACTCTTAGCTCAAATTCTAGATTGTCCATAAAATATTCACATATAGTTATAGATAAAAAGATTTTAATTTGCCTAACTCTAGAGAGATTCTTCTATACCTTGCTCATGTCACTCATATACTTATTTATTATATTTTGATATTCATAGAATATCTTGTATCTTAGAATATCATATGCACCTTTGGAAAAAGCATTCTGTTTTGAATATATATTATTCTCTACCCCATCCTCACGGTATCTTACATATATCAGGTGTTCAAAATATATTGATTTGAGAGAATAGCATTGAAATATGTATATTACCATATGTGAAATAGATCGCCAGTCCAGGTTCGATGCATGAGACAGGGTGCTCAGGGCTGGTGCACTGGGATGACCCAGAGGGATGGGATGGGGAGGGCGGCGGGAGGGGGGGTTCAGGATGGGGAACACATGTACACCCGTGGCTGATTCATGTCAATGTATGGCAAAAACCACTACAATATTGTAAAGTAATTAGCCTCCAATTGAAATAAACTAATTACAAAAAAAAACAAAAACAAAATATGTTATCTGAAAGAATTAAACTGATGAGCACTAAATCCTAGTGATTTTATCAACAATAAGACAATTATAACTACTATCTACTCACCATGGTCTTATAATGTTAAAGTGAGATAGAAATTATGTGAAAAGTAAATTAGGGGAAAAAAAAAAAGTAAATTAGGGGAAAAAGTAAAGCAAATGTAGAAGTTAAAGCAAAATCATTATCATGTTCATTTGTCTCAAAATTTCAGATGGTTACTTTGTTGCTCATTATGTAATGAGTTTCATAACTTTTAAGGACAGTGATGTAGTCCGATCATACTGTTGAACAATGCTAGAGTCAGCCCTCAAACACATGTGTAGTCCATAGCAAATTCTTAAACTTTTGAATGAATCAGGAAAAAAAGACAATTTTTACAATTTCTTTCTTCTAACTTTGATCATCTTCTCTCCGTAACTAAGTGAATCAAAAGAAAAAAGTGTGTTCTCATGATGATGGACCCTTCATAAGACTTGTAATTCAGCCTCTCTTTCTAACTCAGACCTTTACGTATATAAACTATATGATCCCTTACTTGTCTAAGTAGAGTATGTGGGTGAGAGTGGCTTCATTACTCTTCCTCTTCTTCACATAGCTTAGTAAGCATCACGTAGCTTACACTTAAGTACACCTGCATATACGTTTTAATTATATATGAAAAGAGCTTGAGAGTTATTCTTTTAGACTTTCCTTTGATATTTATCCCCAAAGACTCTTGAGAATCCCTTGGACTACAAGGAGATCAAACCAGTCAATTCTAAAGGAAATCAACCCTGAATATTTATTGGAGGGACTGATGCTTAGGCTGAAGCTCCAGTATTTTGGCCATCTGATGCAAAGAACTGACTCATTGGAAAAGACCCTGATGCTTGGAAAGATTGAGAACAGGAGGAGAAGGGTGAGACAGAAGATGAGATGGTTGGATAGCATCAGCAATGCAATGAACATGAGTGTGAGCAAACTCTGGGAGATAGTGAAGGACGGGGAAGTCTGATGCACTGAAGTCCATAGGGTCTCAAAGAATTGGACATGATTTAGCAACTGAATAAAAAAAAGCAACTATTTATTTTTTTGTATTTGCAAACTACTATAAAGTGGGAATGAGAAAGTATTATTGACCCCACCTCCAACTTATTTTTGAAGAATCTGAAAAAAACTAACTTAATGCCAGACATGGAGTAAAATAAAGCATACTCACAGTAGAAATGAAATCAATCAAGCATTATGGTATCTTCTCAGATACACACACAAAATACTGACAGAGATTCACTTTTTGAGATAGTCTTTGGATCTATGATTAATGATAACATAAATAAACAAGTATAGTTTAGAATTGGGCATTTTATTGGTTAGCAGTTAGTATTTCCAAACTATATTTTCTTGAGTGTTTTCAGCATTTCTGTTCTGATAGTTCCAAGAACATTTTACTAAGTTTACCAATGATTTATTTCTAATTAGTTTGAAGTAATAGAGGGTTTGGCCCTATTCCCTTATGGGAAAATATCTAGTTCCAGAAAATTCAAAGAACCACTTAATCAGTGGGTGCAGGTTTTAAAAATATAAATGAATGTCTCCCTAGTTGAATAGTTTACTTAATATATAGCTTCTGTTTTATAAGAACAAGAATATATTATTTTTTCATCCTTTAGAAAAAAGCACAATAGCTAATATAATACAAAGTTCAACTGAAAAGGTATTTTTATTATTTAATATTTTTATTTATTTGACTGTCCTGGGTCTTGTGGCATGCAGGATCTTTTAGTTGCAGCACATAGGAACCTTTGGGCTTCCCAGGTGGTGCTAGTGGTAAAGAACTGCATGCCATTGCAGGAGACATAAGAGACTCAGATTCGATTCCTGAGTTGGGAAGATCCCCTGGAGGAGGGCATGGCAGCCAACTCCAATATTCTTACATGGGGAATCCAATGGACAGAGGAGCCTGGCGGGCTACAGTCCATTGGGTCTCAAAGAGTCGGACATGACTGAGTGGTTAAGCACAGCACTGGATCTTTTAGCTGTATTGTGTGGGATCTAGTTCTCGCATCAGGGATCAAAACCAGCCCCCGTGCATTGGGAGCATAGAGTCTTAGCCACTGGACCACCAAGGAAATCCCTACAGAAGATATTTTTAGATTATCATCTAATGTCATTGATATACTTGTGATTAATAATAGGAATCATGATGACTAGCAGTAAAATAACAGAATAGAAAAAGTCATTACCTGGCATGGATTCATAATACTGAATTAGATGCTATGCATAGTTGGATTGAAATAATTTTTCCTTTGATTATTTTTTGTTTATGTCAATCCCTTTCTAACAAGATGTTGAAGACCCAGTTGACTGTCCTAAGCAAATCCAGTACTTCCAGGTTACAGAATTAAGTTATCATTTTTACATTTAATGAGTCCTCCTCATCATGTGCATTGTACTAAGTCACTTTAGTTGTGTCTGAATCTTTGAGACGCTATGGACCATAGCCTGCCAGGTCCACCTGGGCTTCTCCAGGGCTTCTCCAGGCAAGAATACTGGAGTGGGTTGCCATGCCCTCCTTCAGGGGGTCTTCGCGACCGAGGATTGAACCTGTGTCTCTTATGACACCTGCAGGCAGCTTCTTTGCCACTAGTGCCTCCTCATCATACTGCCTTATTTTCAGACTTGTGTGAACTTCCCTTTTGACACAACTACAAAGTGTGGTCATATGTCATTGTTGAGAGAATTAGCAAAATCCACATGTGACTCCTTTGGGAGGAGATACCTGGAAGATTGTGCCTGGTTTCTCCTGGATTTTACTTTTCCTGTGCCTTTTCCCTTTGCTGATTTTAATCTGTAACCTTTCACTATTATAAGCCATAACCACAAGTATAACAGCTTTTCTGAGCCCTGTGAGTTTTTCTAGTGAATCATTCAGCTTGCTTGTGGTCTTGGGGACCTCTTTTCATCAAATAGTACTAGAATTTCTGGATATGTATCTGGAACCAAAACCAAAAACTTAACTCTTACCTCACACCATAATAAAGATTCAATTTGGAATAGTAGATCTAAATGTTTAAGCTAGATATAAAGAGATAAAACTGTAAAACTTCTAAGTAGATATTAATAGAATATGGCTTATTAACTTGTGAGAGGCAGGTACTCCTTTTATAGAATGTGGAAAGCAAAAATCACAGAAGAAAAACTGATAAATCTTACATTATTAAAATATAGATGCTTACTCTTGAAAAGGCATAGTTAAGAAAATGAAAATCCAAGAAGACTAAGAGAAAATGTTTGCAATACATACATAGACTAGTATGGACTGAACTGTGTCCCCCCACCCCCCTGCCTAATTCATATCTTGAATCCTAACTCTCAGTATGACTATATTTGGAGACAGGGTCTCCAATAAGGGAGTGAAGTGAAAGTCACTCAGTCATGTCCAACTCTTTGAGACCGCATGGACTATACAGTTCATGGAATTCTCTAGGCCAGAATACTGAAGTGGGTAGCCTTTTCCTTCTCCAGAGGATCTTCCCAACCCAAGGATCGAATCCAGGTCTCCCTCATTGCAGGTATATTCTTTACCAGCTGAGCCCCAAGCGAAGCTCAAAAATACTGGAGTGGGTAGCCTATCCCTCCTCCAGGGGATCTTCCTGACCCGGGACTCAAACGGAGGTCTCCTGCATTGCAGGTGGATTCTTTACCAACTGAGCAATAAGGGAGTAGTTATAGTTAAATCAGGTCATAGAGTTTAGGCCTTGATCCAGTATAGGATTAGTATTTTATAAGAAGAGACACCAGGAATTCACTCTTTCTCTCTCTCTGACCCATGAAGACACAAGAAGGCAGTCATCTGCAAGCCAAGAAGTCACTAGGAATCCAGTCAGCCAGCAACTTCATCTTGGACGTCCCAGCCTCCATAACTGTGAGAAAATAAAATCCTGTAGTTTATACCATGCAGTCTGTAGTATTTTGTTGTAACAGCCGAGGTGACTAATCAGATGACACAGGAATTATATCCAGAATAAAGGGCTTCCCTGATAGCTCCGTTGGTAAAGAATCTGCCTACAATGCAGGAGACGCTGGTTCGATTCCCAGAACCCATTCGATTCCTGGGTTAGGAAGATCCCCTGGAGAAGGGATAGGCCACTCCAATATCCTTGGGCTTCCCTTGTGGCTCAGCTGGTAAAGAATCTGCCTGCAATGCGGGAGACCTGGGTTCCATCCCTGGGTTGGGAACATACCCTGGAGAAGGGAAAGGCTACCCACTGCAGTATTCTGGCCTGGAGAATTCCATAAACTACAGTCCATGGGGTAGCAAAGAATTGGATACAGCTGAGTGACTTTCTCTTTCACTTTCAAAGAACCCCAACAACTCAATAAGAAACCCTGAAAAGGGGCAAAAAATTTGGACACAGGCACTTTTGTTTCAGAGATGAAACAGAAGAAACAAATGCCCAGCTAGAATTTGAAAAGATAGTGAATAGTTGTTAGTTAAGGAAATGTAAATTCATACTGCAATGAGATACTGATAAATAACCACTAAAAAGGCTTTACAAATATTAACAATATCAAGTGATAGAGAAAATGTATAACTTTTAGCTTCATTTATTGCCTTTGTGAACTTAAATAATATGGCAGCTTTGGAAAATGCTTGGCAGTTTCTTATAGAAAATATTATATACTTATTCTGTGATTTAGAAATTCTATTACTAAAAATGTATTCAAGGAAAATAAAAGCATGTGGACAGGTAAAACTCATATATAAATGCTCATAGCAGCTTTACTCATATGAACCAAAAACTAGATATAATGTCAATTTGTATCAATAGGTAAACAGATAAATAAAATGTACTATATCAGTATGATATAGTTAGCAGTAAAAAGCAATAAACTATTAATACCAGTGCATAAAAACTATATGGATAAAACTCAGAAATATTATGAAAGGAGAAAATAATCAGGCATAGACAGTATATAAACTGTATGATTCAATACACATCAAATTCTAGAAATGAAAAAGCTTATATGGCAGAAAAAAATCAGTGATTTCTTGTTATGACAAGAGGGTACAGGTACTGATTGTAAAATGGCACAAAATGAAATTTTGGTGATGATGAAAATATTCTATATCTTGATTTTTGCTAGTATGGACACACTGTGTACATTTGTCATGTTCATTTGAAGTTTATACTTAACTAGGTGAGTATGTTATTTGTAAGTTATACCTCAGTACATTTCATTTTAAAAAGAGGATGTGTCATGTGTATTTTATTTGCATATGCAGCTATTGTTTCTATTTATACCTGAGAAATTGCAAACACTGTCTCTTCCTGTAGAGGGCAATGTTTTAAGGGGGTCGTTTTATATTGTATGCATTTTGATTTTTTTTTTCTTCTTTTGGTAGTGTGGTGTGGCATGCAGGATCTTAGTTCCCTAACCAGGGATCTAACCAATGCCCCCTGCAGTGGAAAAGGGGAGTCTTATCCACTGGATTGCCTGGGAAATCCTTGCCTTTTGAATTTTGAATTAAGTGAATGAACCTATTTTTTTGAATCAAGTGAATGAGCCTATTTTTTTTTTTTATTGTATGTTTTCTTTATATTCTAAAATTTAACACCATTCCTGGAACAGAGTAGACACCAGTAAATGTATACATTTTTAAAATTAAGGCTAAGAATTGAATCATGACTCATAGTTTACTGTATATTGAACATATAGAGATAACCTTCAAAACATCACAGAAAAAATGATTTACTGGATATTATTTCAAGCATATAATATTTTAGGATAACAATGGAAGAAAATATTGCCAAGTATCATTTGTTCTTTCAGTATGCCACAAACTGATCCACAGGGGTCAGCAGTGATGAACCTTAATACAATAAAAATGTTTAAAACATTGGCATATCTTCTAGATGAACAGAAGCTCTTAGAGTCCATAAAACGGAGCATTCACTTGAGTCAAAGCATATGTACAATGTATAATGGTTAAGATAGTTTCTTTTCATAGAAAATGGAATAAAATGAAAAACCAACATGTGATTTATTGACAGCACTCCTGAGGGCTAGTGAATTCAGTTCTTCTTATAAAATACATCTTTGTATTTTATTGGCTACTATTTTATTTTTATTTTGCTGCTTGATTATAGAGACATTTATTACCTATCTACTATGTGTGAAGGAACTTTTATATCAATAGAAAATTACCTCATTCCTATGATTATAGGTGTTAATAAATCAAATTATACTAGAAATAAATTTAGTAGTCAGTTTTTACTTCTATTTCAAAATTATAAATTTAAAGAATATATTTCAGTATTAGAAAATTTACTTTCAAAACATACTTTGAGACTCTCTAGGAAGGTTTTTGATTCTGTTCTGTGATTCATTTGCTTCTTTTGAATTTGTGCTGCACCTGCAATATTTTGTGTATTTTTTCCTCACTGTGTTCTTTACAAGGGACACTAACAAATTGAAATGTGTAAAAAAGAGAGCAACATGTGTAATTAGTAGATAGAAAGCTTTATTGCTGATAGTCAGTTCTCTAAAAGATCACCAGAAAAAAAACAAACACAAAATTTGTGGATGTGACAAAGCTGAATTTATTAGACTAACTCCAGGAAGGGTGGACCAACCTTGAGAACATTTTAACATTGTCCAAAATAGGAAGAGTAGTGAGGGGATGTCTATAGTGTTTTAGGACATGAATTCAGTGATTTTAGGATGGTGAACAGGTAGAATGGGCAGGGTTTATAACAAGTTTTCTTTGTCTTGGTAGGCCGGATATAGTGATGGTCTTGAAGAGACCCTTAGTCAGCAAAGTATTGTCCTAATAAGCAAGATATTCACTTTGGTCACAGCCTTGCTTAGCTCGTGAGTGGATGCTTAGTCGCTCAGTCAAGTCCAGCACTTTGCAACACCATGGACTGTAGCCCACCAGGCTCCTCTGTCCATGGGAATTCTCTAGGCGTGAATACTGGAGTGGGTTGCCATACCTCCTCCAGAGGATCTTCCCAACCCAGGGATTGAACCCAGGTCTCCTGCATTGCAGGCAGATTCTTCAACATCTGAGCCACCAGGGAAGTCCATGAATATTGGAATGGGTAGCCTATCCCTTCTCCAGGGGATCTTCCTGATACAGGAATCAAACTGGGGTCTCCTGCATTGTAGGTGGATTCTTTACCAGCCTTCCTTAGCTTAGGGAAGAGTAAATCTGTTTTGTCTCAGAAATGTTTAGCAAAAGGACGGAAAGTGTATTGGTTTTGTAATCAGTTCAGTTCAGTTCAGTTCAGTTGCTCAGTCGTGTCCGACTCTTTGCGACCCCATGAATCGCAGCACGCCAGGCCTCCCTGTCCATCACCAACTCCCAGAGTTTACTCAAACCCATGTCCATCGAGTCGGTGATGCCAACCAGCCATCTCATCCTCTGTTGTCCCCTTCTCCTCCTGCCCCCAATCCCTCCCAGCATCAGGGTCTTTTCAAATGAGTCAACTCTTCACATCAGGTGGCCAACGTATTGGAGTTTCAGCTTCAGCATCAGTCCTTCCAATGACTACCCAGGACTGATCTCCTTTAGGATGGACTGGCTGGATCTCCTTGCAGTCCAAGGGACTCTCAAGAGTCTTCTCCAACACCACAGTTCAAAAGCATCAATTTTTTGGTGCTCAACTTTCTTCACAGTCCAACTATCACATTCATACATGACACTGGAAAAACCATAGCCTTGACCAGATGGACCTTTGTTGGCAAAATAATGTCTCTGCTTTTAAATATGCTATCTAGGTTGGTCATAACTTTTCTTCCAGGGAGTAAGCGTCTTTTAATTTCATGGCTGCAGTCACCATCTGCAGTGATTTTGGAGCCCCCCAAAATAAAGTCTGACACTGTTTCCGCTGTCTCCCCATCTAGTTCCCATGAAGTGATGGACCAGATGCCATGATCTTAGTTTTCTGAATGTTAAGCTTTAAGCCAACTTTTTCACTCTCCTCTTTCATTTTGTGGCATTTTGTGATCTCATTACGAAGCATTTCTTGGACTTTTTTGCATTCCATTGTTTGGGGGTATAGCTGATATTTTGGCTTCCTTTTCTTAGTAAATTAAGCTGTGTATTTACAATCCAAAATCTTGTAGAAACTGGTATACAAGGAAAGCATGTCTCAAAAGTCTTTGTGTTTCTGTCCTTTCGTTTCCTCAACAAACGTAAACCACTGAGTTAAATAACTATTGACTTTCCCAACTCCCCAAGTTGTTTCAATTTGCACAAATGAGGAATGTTTTCTTTGGAATAAAGCTACTAATTTGGATGCAGGGCTTCTCTGGGCTAAGTGCAGATGTACTTTTAGTGTTATAAATATCATTCTTGCTATTTTATTAAAATGAGCTATTACATAGTCTCGAGTTGTGTTCTAGCCAGATATCCCTTGACATGATATAGATACAGATATAGGTATTGATGATATAGATAAAGATACAGATATAGAACTTTTCTGGCTCTACATTTGTTATCTGAACATTTATTATTTCCATAATACTAATAATAAAATATTTGTTAGTCTCATAAATAGTAGCATTTTTAAGTTTCAATATTATTCAAAATTGTGTACAGAGGTGTTTCTGTTTTTCTTTCCACTAAGTAGGAGATGTTAGAGAAAATAGTGCTGAGAAACTATTAATTAAAAATATTCATTGTTAGTTTTGAAATGCAGTGGAAAAAGAGCTAAACAAATGGACTCCAAAGTTAGGTTCCCTGCATTCAATTCTCTTACTCCATGGTGTTGGTGACATTGGGCATTATTTAACTTTAACTCAATTATCTTATCTGTAAATTAATAATAATAATAATAATTCCTAAGTATTGTAGAAAAATCAAATTATATAATAAATATGAAGCATTTCACAGTGCCTAACATACAATAGACACTGAATAATACTAAATCTTATGGTTCCTGGAAATCCTCTTTCCTTTTCTGTTCCATCGAGCTATGTACACCCAGAGAAACACATTCGCACAGGGACACATGCATACATTTAATATCCACACTTAGCTTTTGACCATGAAGCTCTAACTGTGCAATCTGGTTCTAATTTGGTAGTTGGGGGAAGATTTTTCCATAAACTTCATCAAATGACTTGTTCAAGGACTTATTTAGAACTTTTATATTGGAACTGCTGCCAAGAATGGGTTACAAATGCACAGCAGAAACAGCTAAATATTATAGTCTAGAGAACTGATTCAGCATACCTTCCTGTAGAGCAGTGCACTCTCTTAATGGTGAATTAAAATATTGGTTTAGTTAGGAACTTGCTATCTGTGAAGTTAGAAACCTATGCTTAATGTTCTCTCTAAGGAGAACTAACTTTAAGTTTTCTGCTACTTCAGAGTTGTGGAGTGCTATACAGAAAGTGAATTAAAAGTTTTAAACTAAAAAAGTAGAAGAAAACAAGTACTTGTCCTTTAGAACAAATTATCTGACTGGCATATTAAGTTTAGAAAATAGGAAGTTTGTAATCTGAACTGGAGGAAATGTAGTTTTCAAATCAAATTAAATTTTGATTAAAATTAAATATGAGCACAATATATACATTGTCATTTTCATATTATATACTTTGTTGCATAAGTGAAATATTTAATTAGAAATAGAACACTTTTAATACCTTTGGAGAAAAAAAGTTGTAAGCCTTTGAATTTGTTTTTCAATCTTCAAAACTTTTTCTTTTAATTCTCTTTGCAAATTCAAATTCTCCACATTTCTAATGTGAATTTTAGTACATTATCTTCATAAAAATAAATCAAGAGGCAAACTTTAGGGAAAAAAATCTAAATTTCACAAAATCTTCTTACTGCTATGCTATCAATTAATGTACCTTTTTATAATTTATATTTGATTCTTGAGTTGGTTTGACTTTATACTTCCTTTGTCACACATATTTGGAAAGTTCTTGACCCATCTTGCCAAGTCACAATAAGTCCATCAGTAGAATGAAAATATGACTAGCACTGATAGATTTCAGTCACTATAACAATTGATGATCAGAGCTGCTGAAATTCTTCAAATAACTCATTTTCCTCAGTGTCAGTTCATTGGGCAGGAAGTAGGGGCTTCTTTGGAGCTTTCCAGGTGGCTCAGTGGTGAGGAATCTGCCAGCCAATGCAAGAGACATAAGAGACAAGGGTTTGATTCCTGAGTCAGGAAGATTGTCTGGAGTAGAAAATGCAACCCACTCCAGTATTCTTGCCTTGAAAAGTCCGTGCACAGAGGAATCTGGCAGGCTACTGCCCATGGGTCCCAAAGGGTTGGATATGACTGAGCAACTGAGCACGTGTGCATACACACACACACACACACACACACACACACACACACACACACACAAGCTCGTTCAATGTAGGAGAGTGGTGTATACCTCCTCCATTTGAGGTTCTTAGCGTCTTCTTTGCTAAATAATTGCAGTCTCATATGTATGTGAGTGTGTGTGTTTAATGTCCTGTGATATCACAAAGGTAATTACTCATTCTGACTTCTAGGGATTCCATTTAATTTGTATAATTTCTCATTGGCTTAACTTACGTATCGTATCTTATTTCTCATGGAAGAGAAAAATACAGAATTGTTTCAGTATTCTTCCTTCCTTCATTATTAATCAACTGTACAATTTTGAAAAGCAAAAGATTTTGTTCTGGCACTCAGTTAAATTTTTACCAAATACATTGGTCCATTTAGAGTTTGTTTTCTAGCATTTCTAGGGTTGTTACAGAGAAGCCTTCATTCTCAGGCAAGACTCTTTTGAGGGCACTACTCATTATTCTGAATAAAAGGTCTTTCCAAGGTGGTTGCTATGGGCTCTGGGAATTGTTTGACTTATTTTTCTTTAGTTCTATCCTTAGCCTTGTGGAGTTTTACTCCACTTATGTACAAATTGAATGCAACTAAAGTCTCGAGGAGACTCTTCTTCATCTCTTAGTAACCCCTCCCCACCCAAGTGCTGCTCTATGCTACAAATTCTGGTCACCTCAGTTTCTCTAAATTCTGAACTTTGCCTCCTGAACTCAGTAAAAGTCACAAGATTGGAGTTCATTTCCCATGCTGAGACCTGGAGACCATTCCAGTAGCAGGAAGATGGCATAACTGTCGGGCTCATCTCATTTGTTTTCTTTTCTCTCAGGAATCACAGTCCCATACTGCCTATTGTCCAGTGTCTGAAACAATTATTTCACTTTTTCTTCTCCTCTTGTTTTTTAGTTGCTTAGAGCAGGACAGTCACTCTCTTGGTAGGCATTTCTTCATGAGCCAAAACTGAAATCAGGTTGCTAGTTTCTTATGAAATTAGATATAAGCTTAACATATAAAATGGCTTCCCTGGTGGTTCAGATGGTAAAGAGTCTGCCTACAGTGCAGGAGACTTGGGTTTGATCCCTGAGTTGAGAAGATCCCCTAGAGAAAGGAATGGCCACCCTCTCTAATTTTCCTGCCTGGAGAATCCCTTGGATGGAGGAGCCTGGCGGGCTACAGATCCATGGGGTCGCAGAGTCAGACATGACTGAGTGACTAACACTTTCACACCTAACATATAAAATTGCAATTCTACACCTGCATAAATTTACCAAAAAGAAATTAAATCACGTCTATAAAGCAATCTATACACAGATATTCCTAATATCTTTATTTATAATGGATAAGTTTGTTAGGCTTTTGGATTATTTAAAATCTTGATTGGATTAGTAAGCTTTCATCTATTTATATAAAGGATGATAGCTGACAATATAAGAACACACCACTGATACATGTTACATGGAAGAATTTCAAAAACATTTTGCTGTAAAAAAAAAAAAAAAAAAACTCAAACAAAAAAGTAGAAGCTGTATCATTCCAGTCATGTGAAATTCTAAAACAAACAAACCAAAAATGAACAAACAAAAAGAAACCCCATAGTGATAGAAATTAGATTGGTTATTGCCTAGGGGATGGGGTGGGAAAATTGAACACTTAGGTTCCATGAAAGATCTTTTTAGAATGATGGAGAATTTTATCTTATTGAATTGGTGACCCCACACTCTGTAAATTAAACTTAAATACATTTGTAAATAAAAGGTAGCTTAGACCAGTGTGAAGGTTATAGAGATGGAATGAATAATTTGAATTTAGAAAACTTTAGGTGGTTAAAACAGGCAGGAATTAGTGACAGAAATAAAAGTGAAAGAGGAGAGATAGGAAGTTTTCAAGAGTGACTCTGAGTTTCTTAGGTTGAATAGGCATACATTCACTGAAATAAGAAACCCTAGAAAGAACTAAACTGGAAAAAACTGAGAGGTTTTAGGGAGAGGGCTATAGTTTGAACTTTAAATTAGTAGAAGTATTTTTAATATAGGCAAGTGTAAATATCATGTACTAGATTTATAGGATTGCAGCTCAGAGCTATGTGCTGGAGAGATCTGTCTGTCATTGGCATGTGGGATTAATTAAAGTGAGTATAGACCAAGCTGCTTGAAAGACTGAGAAGAGAATGGACTTTGAAAATTTTCTCTTTTTATTGATTTTGTTAAGAGGATACAGATAAGGGATGGATTTGTTCATGTGTTGGTTTCATCATTGATTTGGCAAATAATTTCATATACCTTTTATTTACCAGATATTGTAAGCACTATGGCTAAACAGTCCATAAAGATGAAAAAAGAGTCCTTACACTTATGATCACAGATTTAGAATGACACCAGTTTGACTGTAATTGTGTAACTTTTCCAATAGTTCATTCACTATTGGTATATAATCAATAGATTAATATACTTATGTTGCTATACTATTGGGTTTTTATCAGGTATATGCTAAATGACAACAAAAGGTAACAGATTGGAAGCATGATATTGATGGTCAAAGGAATCTGAGATGGATAAGAAGGGATATGAAAACAAGGAAAGTCTATGTTATGATAAATAAGATTATTCTTTAAGAAAAAAAATAGTAAAGGTTTATTAAGATGCCTTCTGATAGGCACAACATGGTTGCTCCTTACACAATACAATGCACTCAACTTTTATGTTCCATCTATATATGAAGGCTCTCTTTGTAGTTACCATTTCATACAAAAGCTGGTTAAACAAACACACATACATATGCATGTCATGCCAGAACTTTTCTTAATATACTCTCCTGCTCTTTTTCTCTATTGTTAATTTACAGGATAATTACCAAAATAAACTGTTTCTTTATGCCAAGAAAAAATATTTTGTAGGAAGTTGAAATTGAAATCAAGATTGAGACAAGCATATTCTCCTAGAGAAGTGTAACAGCTCTCTCAGGGTGAGAAGACTTCAAAATCAACCAGAAAACACAATATGAACACCAAAATATTTAAATGCATCATTTATTTGTAAAACAGATGCATTTATTATGTTTTATGACAATGGATGATTAACAGAGAAAATTTTTAAAAGTTATTTTAAAAGGTGCAGTTATATTTAAGAAATTAAGTGTTTATTATAGTATTATATTAAAATTAAGCCTATTGAAGTGGCAGGTATTATCCATAAATAAAATAGTAAAAGTACTTACTAATCCTAGAGCTAGAGTGATAGCTAATGGAAAAGGGCAACCATGTGGGCTGGCTTCTTGTATCAGAAAACTTTGCTCCATTTGACAAATGTCTCTTGTCAATTTCTTGATATATTTATAATTCTAAGTTTATTACAAATACTTACACAACTGTTATAAGGAGTCAATACTGCATTTAATTATTAAGTAGTTACAATATTTAATATGCTTACTGTAAAATAATTTCTGATATTATAAAGCTCCCTTAGTTTATATTTGTTCTTTAGTTAAAATATATCTCATCATGATTACCCTACTTGCATAATTTGCATCAAATACCAATTAAGACACAGATCCTCATTCAAACACATACAGTTTTATGTAATTTTTCCTTTTTACAAGTGACTGCGTTGATACACTGTTCTTTGTGTAGTGGAATATTACCAATCATCTCCTCTCTGAGTTTATAGCCTTTCATTTTTAAAGATCATTATTTACGATTTATTTTGGCAAAAGATTGAATGAGGTAAGAACTGTCAAATATGGTAAAAATCATAGGCTTTGAAGTTAAGACTGTCTAGATTCAGTCCCTAGGTGAACTGTCCAGTAAACATATGGCCTTTAGTAATTGCTTTTAACTTCTCTAACCTCAGTTTCCTTATCTATAAAATGGAGAGACTAATAGTATTTCTGAGCATTTAAAACATGGCAGGCAAATGTCTGAAAGGTTTTGATGTATTAACTTATAAACCCCCTCCATAACTCTATGAGTTATTATCATCAGTATTCAATTCAGAGACATCTGAAAACTAAGGGAATACATAATGTATTGCACTTTGAATCAAGTAACGGTGAGTTTATATAATCTTAATCATAGAACAGTACTGATCCCACAGTCCCACCATGAGATCTGCCACTTAGTAGAGAGCTTATTACATGGAATGAGTTCCAGAAATATCTATCTTCCTATTTTTCATGAGCTGTTGGCTCAACTCAGTTAGCTAGGTAGGTTGTGATATTCTCTTTTTACCTTGCTTTTGTTAAGTAACCTCCTCGCGCTTTATATATATAGTTGAAATGTCAAAATGAAGAATTAATAGAGTAAAATAAAATCTGTTATCCCTTCCTCTCAGTTACAATCCAAATATGGTCATGATTTGGTATATTTCTGTACAGTTGTTTTTCTTTATATACTCTTGACTTTACACACATAGAAGGTCATGTATAAATGCCTTACTTTCATTAGATAGGTTGATCATTACACAAATATTAGATGATGCTATATACTCATTTAAATTTTTTATTTATTTAAAATAAAGAACTTCAAATATTTCTCTCTATCCACCCTCACCTCCTGCAACCACCAGTCTGTTCTTTCTCCATTTTTTAAAAGGTTCCATATATATATATCCATATATATACATATATAAAAGGTTCCACATATATATATATATGTCAGAGATTATATAGCATTTGTCTTTCTCTGCCTGATTAATTTCACTTAGCATAATGTGTTTGTGAAGGATATTTGTGTCTATAAATATACTCTTTTATAGATTTATTGGTCTCACAAAGGTCAAAGTTTCTATTTTGAAGTAAGTCTCTGATGACTGCTCTAAAATATTTGATAGAGCTTTCCAAAATCTGATTTATCTCAGGGATGATGTGTCAATTTTCACTTCTTATTTAGGTTGTTTTTCCTGAATCTTGGTTTGATGAGCAGTTTTCAACTGTATCCTGGACATGTTGGATGTTATATTAGGAGGTTCTTGATGTTCCTTAAATCTTGTTTTGGCAAGCAAGTGCCCTGTTTAGGTCTAGTCTGTAGGTTCTGGTGGCCCTCACGAGATGCAGTGAGGTTCTGTCAGTGAGTAGATAAGGTGCAGATTTAGGGAGGTGTAGGCGGAGCCGGTTCGGCCTGTCAAGGCCTCACTGGTGATGATGCCACAGAAAAGCTGGCCTAGGATATCATTAGATATGGGTTTGAATGCCGAGTTTCTGCTGTTTATCGTCTTTCCTTGGTCAGAGAGATCAGGCTTTTCCTGTATTTTATATTTTGTTTTTGTTGTTATTGACATCATTGTTCTTTTTTTTTTTTGGTCAGTCTTTCTGTTCAAGGTTGGAAGGCTCCCTGACACCCCATTTAGCAAGTATGGAATATAAAAATAAAACCCAGGAAACTCACAGGTGTCCTTTTAGTCCTGTAGACTCTCGTCAGCCTACTTTCTTTCTGTCTACTTGGCAGAGTCTTTTTACGATTGCCTTTTGAATTTTTTCTAGGGTATTTTGTTGAATTTAGAAACATGGAACAAAGGAAATTAATGATATATTTTTAATCCTAGAACTGGAAACTCAAAGCATCCATTTTTAATTGTTTGTTTTCTGTCATTAATTTTGCTTTTAGTTATATTAAATCCTCTCCTCCACATTCTTTAGGTTTATTCCATTGCTCTTCTTTTAGATTACTGAGTTTAATGTTTAATATATTCAGTTAAATCTTTGTTTTCTAATGGAGTTGTCAGTGCAAGATCTTATTTTTCACAGGAAACAAATAGTGTTGCATCTCAGGAATGTTTATGTTCTAGGTTTTCCAGTTTATTCTGAAAAGAGATGACTAGTTTACCAAGTGAAAAACAGGTCCCATTTTTTCCGTTGGTAAAGAGTTCACACTGGAGCGGGCAGCCAGCCAGGAACTGTTTTCATAGTCCTTTTTCTTCCGGGGGTGGCCCTGTGACTATTTCTAGCCAGTAGTGTGAGCAGAGGCTTTTGTGCCACATCCAGGGCTAATCAGTAAAAACCTTTAGCACATGCAAAAAAGAGCATAGCCCCCATGAGTCCATATTCTTGAATATTTGAAAGTTGCCTTCCTTTGTTTATACTACTCAGTACTGTTACCTGAAAAACTTCAGTTCCATATCACTATTATACATGTTTACATCTGCAATTTTTGTAAATCTTATTGACAAACAGTATAAGATTCTCTCATTTGCAAATGAGTTATTTAGTAGAGTCTGTCTTCAAATTTAACTGAAAGGCTTACATTTTGATTACTACTTCAGTATTATTTTCTAATTGTTTTTATTGCATTTAAAGAATATAATGTTACACAACCTGCTCTTTGAAATTTGTTAGTATCTTTATGAATTCATATGTGATTGCTATTACTAATACTGCACAGGTTGTTACTTAAAAATGAGTAATCCATGTAAGTGGAGTACAGTATTCATTATTTGTCTATTAGATTAAGCCTTATATATGTGATTTATTCAGTTCCTCTATATACTTAATTTGTTCTCATTTGTTTTACTGATTTCTGAGAGGAGTGTGTTAAATTTTTCAAATATGGTTTATGTGTTTGATCGTTTCAACTTTGCTTGTGTACTTCAAAGTGATGACTAAACACATTAAAAATCACAAGTATGTCACCCATGTGTTTTTATCTTCAGTAGCATTTTTTTTCTTATTTATTTTCCCACATAATACTATTTTGTTTGACAGTAATAGAATGATACTTACCATAACTTAAGAGTATTTTTAAATTACTGGGATAAGACCTCTCAACTTGAGTTCTACCTAAGTCCTCAACACAATGTCGTTAACTTTAGGCCTAATGCTGTATAGCAGATCTCTGAAATTTATTCATCTTGTGTAACTGAAATTTTATACCTTTTCAAAAACAATCACCTCTCTTCACTCTTTAGCAACCACCATTCCACACTATGTGTCTGTGAGTCTGACTGTTTAATATACCTCATGTAGTGGGATCATGTACCATTTGTTCCTTAATGACTAGCTTATTTCACAAGATAATTGTTCATCAGTGCTGTTGCATGTGAAAATATCTCCTTTTTTTAAGGTTAAAAAATCATCCTCTGTGTGTATGTGTGTGTTTATCCATTCATTTCTCAATGGATATTTAGATTATTTCTGTGTTTTGGCTATTTTGAATAATACTGCGGTGGACATGGGAATGCATATCTCTCTATAGGATCCAGATATCAATTCTCTTAGATACATACCCAGAAACAGAAATGATTGGTCATATGATTATTCTATTTTGAATTTTTTGAGTGAAGTTCATACCAATTTCTATAGTGGCTGTACCATTTTTCATTTTTACCAACATCGTACAAGGGCTTTTATTTATCCACATACTCTTGTTATCTTGTGTCTTTTTGATAATAACCATCCTAGCAAAACCATTATTTGTTTTGACTTACATTTCACTGATGATTAGTGATTTTAAGCATTTTTTCCTACACCTATTGGCAGATGTTTGTCTTATTTGAAGAAACACCTCTTCAAATTATTTGCTCATTTTTAATTTTTTTTAACTATTGAGTTTCGGGAGTTCCTTATATAGATACTGATGCAGATACAGTTATAAAACATATAGATATATATAAATGCTATTATATATATATAATTTTATATATACACACACACACACATACACACACACACACATAAACAGGTATATCCAAGTTTTGACTCAAAATATACATAAATTCTAGACTTTAGAGCAAGTTTAACTTATAAATTAAAAATTTATTTTTCATAAAATACTAAATACTTCTCCACAGTATTTCCAGTAAAGCATACTTTAAATTGGTGAACTAAACTAGGTCTCCTTTCAATATATTTCCAGTTATTTTCAGCTGTTTATACCAGAGATGTGTTTGAATTTTAAAATTTTATCTGTTAAATCATTATTGATAATATGAATATAGTTATCTCACAACTGGGATGCTTTCCATAATCAAACAACTTAATAGCATCAAAACAATTAGTTAACTATAATTACCCAGAACATTAATTAAATATGTGGCAAAATTTAGATCCTGAAATATTGTTGTTTAAAAAATCTACCTAGTTTTGGTTGTGTTCAGTTCAGTTCAGTCTCTCAGTCGTGTCCGACTCTTTGCGACCCCATGGGCTGCAGCACGCCAGGCCTCCCTGTCCAATACCAACTCCCGGAGTCCACCCAAACCCATTTCCATCGAGTTGGTGATACCGTCCAACCATCTTATCCTCTGTTGCCCCCTTCTCCTCCTGCCCTCAATCTTTCCCAGCATCAGGGTCTTTTCAAATGAGTCAGCTCTTCGCAGCTCTTCAGGTGGCCAAAGTATTGGAGTTTCAGCTTCAGCATCAGTCCTTCCAATGAACACCCAGGACTAATCTCCTTTAGGATGGACTGGTTGGATCTCCTTGCAGTCCAAGGGACTCTCAAGAGTCTTCTCCAACACCACAGTTCAAAAGCATCAATACTTCGGCGCTCAGCTTTCTTTATAGTCCAACTCTCACATCCCTACATGACTACTGGAAAATTCATAGCCTTGACTAGATGGACCTTTGCTGGCAAAGTAATGTCTGCTTTTTAATATGCTATCTAGGTTGGTCATAACTTTCCTTCCAACAAGTAAGCGTCTTCTAATTTCTTGGCTGCAGTCACCATCTGCAGTGATTTTGGAGCCCAGAAAAATAAAGTCCGGCACTGTTTTCCACTGTTTCCCCATCTATTTCCCATGAAGTGATGGGACCAGATGCCATGATCTTAGTTTTCTGAATGTAGAGCTTTAAGCCAACTTTTTCACTCTCCTCTTTCACTTTCATCAAGAGGCTCTTTAGTTCTTCTTCACTTTCTACCTTAAGGGTGGTGTCGTCTGCATAGCTGAGGTTATTGATATTTCTCCCGGCAGTCTTGATTCCAGCTTGTGCTTCGTTCAGCCCAGAATTTCTCAAGATGTACTCTGCATGTAAGTTAAATAAGCAGGGTGACAATATACATCCTTGACATACTCCTTTTCCTATTTGGAACAAGTTTGTTGTTCCATGTCCAGTTCTAACTGTTGCTTCCTGACCTGTGTACAGATTTCTTAAGAGGCAGGTCAGGTGGTCTTGTATTCCCATCTCTTTCAGAATTTTCCACAATTTATTGTGATCCACCCAGTCAAAGGCTTTGGCATAGTCAATAAAGCAAAAATAGATGTTTTTCTGGAACTCTCTTGCTATTTCCGTGATCCAGCGGATGTTGGCAATTTGATCTCTGGTTCCTCTGCCTTTTCTAAACCCAGCTTGAACAACTGGAATTTCATGGTTTACTTATTGCTGAAACCTGGCTTGGAGAATTTTGAGCATTACTTTACTAGTGTGTGATATGAGAGCAATTGTGCAGTGGTTTGAGCATTTTTTGGGATTGCCATTCTTTGGGATTGAAAAGAAAACTGACCTTTTCCAGTCCTGTGGACACTGCTGAGTTTTCCAAGTTTGCTGGCATATTGAGTGCAGCGCTTTCACAGCATCATCTTTCAGGATTTGAAATAGCTCCACTGGAATTCCATACCTCCACTAGCTTTGTTCATAGTGCGGCTTCCTAAGGCCCACTTGACTTCACATTCCAGGATGTCTGGCTCTAGGTGAGTCATCACACCATTGTGATTATCTGGGTCATGAAGATCTTTTTTGTACAGTTCTTCTGTGTATTTTTGCTACCTCTTCTTAATATTGTCTGCTTCTGTTAGGTCCATACCATTTCTGTCCTTTATTGAGCCCATCTTTGTGTGAAATGTTCCCTTGGTATCTCAAACTTTCCTGAAGAGATCTCTAGTCTTTCCCATTCTATTGTTTTCCACTATTTCTTTGCATTGATTGCTGAGGAAGGCTTTCTTATCTCTTCTTGCTATTCTTTGGAACTCTGCATTCAAATGGGTATATCTTTCCTTTTCTCCATTGCTTTTCCCTTCCTTTCTTTTCACAGCTAATTGTAAGGCCTCCTCAGACAGCCATTTTGCTTTTTTGCATTTCTTTTCCATAGGGATGGTCTTGATCCCTGTCTCCTGTACAGTGTCACGAACCTCCATCCATAGTTCATCAGGCACTCTGTCTATAAGATCTAGTCCCTTAAATCTATTTCTCACTTCCACTGTATAGTCTCAGGGGATTTGATTTAGGTCATACCTGAATGGTCTAGTGGTTTTCTCCACTTTCTTCAGTTACAGTCTGAATTTGGCAATAAGGAGTTCATGATCTGAGCCACAGTTAGCCTCCTGGTCTTGATTTTGCTGACTGTTTAGAGATTTTCCATCTTTGTTTGCAAAGAATATAATCAGTCTGATTTTGGTGTTGACCACCTGGTGATATCCATGTGTAGAGTCTTTTCTTGTGTTGTTGGAAGAGGGCGTTTGCCATGACCAGTGCGTTTTCTTGGCAAAACTCTATTAGCTTTGCCCTGCTTCATTCTGTACTCTCAGGTCAAATTTTCCTGTTACTCCAGGTGTTTCTTGACTTCCTACTTTTGCATTCCAGTGCCCTCTAATGAAAAGGACATCTTTTTTATGTGTTAGTTCTAGAAAGTCTTATAGGTCTTCATAGAACTGTTCATATTCAGTTTCTTCAGTGTTACTGGTCAGAGCATAGACTTGGATTACCGTGACGTTGAATGGTTTGCCTAGGAAACTAACAGAGATCATTCTGTCGTTTTTGAGATTGCATCCAAGTACTGCATTTCAGACTCTTTTGTTCACTCTGATGGCTACTCCATTTCTTCTAAGGGTTTCTTGCCCACAGTAGTAGATATAATGGTCATCTGAGTTAAATTCACCCATTCCAGTACATCTTAGTTCACTGTTTCCTAGAATGTCCATGTGTCCATGTTCACTCTTGTCATGTCCTGTTTGACCACTTCCAATTTGCCTTGATTCATGTACCTAACATTCCAGGTTCCTGTGCAATATATTGCTCTTTACAGCATCAAACCTTGCTTCTATCACCAGTCCGATTTACTGGGTGTTGTTTTTGCTCGGCTCTGTCTCTTCATTCTTTCTGTAGTTATTTCTCCACTGATCTCCAGTAGCATATTGGGCACCTATTGATCTGGGGAGTTCATCTTTCAGTGTCCTATCTTTTTGCCTTTTCATACTGTTCATTGGGTTCTCAAGGCAAGAATACTGAAGTTCTTTGCCATTCCCTTCTCCAGTGGATATTTTCTTTTTTCTGTATTGTAAGGACTTTTGTTAAATTTATCTGCACTAAATATAAGCCATAGTCAATCAAGTATTAAAGTATTTTTGGCTAGTAACTTTGAAATTCAGTGTTTTGATAGAATAATATCATATATGTAAACAATTGACAGTTTAATACTTGAGAAAATTATTACAGATTTTTTAACCTCATAATAATATTTAATCCAATATGATCAGTGACTACAGACTAAGACAGTACCTCTCCATTCAATCTTACATATTCAGCATATAAATCTATGTTGAAATAAAAAAGTATAATATTGTTTTTGGTTTAGGTAATTTGTTTGAATTTTTAACTTTAAATTTCCTATGACCTATAGTTGTCAATGGCAGTGTACACTACCTGGATAGAAATTTCATACATGGCAGAAGATGCTGTTTATTTTATCTTTCATAGATTGGATTCTATGATGTCCCTTGGAGACCTTTTTTATTGGGTTTTTGTTCTTAGGCAAAGTCATATGACTGAATCATAAACTACAGCAAAATTATTATCACGGTTTATGTTTAAAACAATTAAGGTGTCTATAAGGTCACATCTATTATAGTTACATGCCACTGATATTCAATCAGATATTATTTCTGCTATTGCTATTTGAAATATCCTGTTCACCCATAGGCCAAGGTGCTACAATAAAATTTACATGATTTAAATTTTTGTCTCTTATATTAATTTCTTAGAAAGTGTTTTCTGGAGTGAGCAAGATTCAGCATTCTCTCTGCTCCTGGGCTATGCTGTGCTCTCCTAAAAATTCTGTGATAAAAGTACTACTCACAGTTCAAGCACTCGTTTAATTTCCCAAAGCAAAACCTTTAAGTCACAGCCACAATTTTTAAAAATCATACTGGAAAGCATAATAGGTAAAAAACTTCACAGCTGGATATAGAAAAAAGGATCAAAACCTCAACTTTCTTCACATTCTACTGAATATAAAATTATTTTCATACATAATTATGAAATTTTAAAGGAAATTAGTTACACATCAATAAAACTATAGTTCCTCTGAGAAAGCAATTTCTACTTTTTTCTGAAACTGGACTTTGTAATTACTTGAAATAAAACAAAAGAATGTCCAGAAAGTTATTGCATTTCCTCAGATATACAAGAAAGAAGTAAAGTTGATACATTTAATTCTCTGCCCCAATCCAAGGACAAACTCTATCAACATCTCCCACCAGAGTAGTGCACTAATTACAAGTGATGAAACTACATTAACAAATCATTAATACCAAAGACCATAATTTGTGTTAGGGTCCACTCTTAGTGTTATACATTGTGTGGGTTTTAATAAATGTACAGTGATAAGTATCCAAAATTATATTATCATAAATAATATTTTCACTGTTCTAAAAATATGTGCTCTATCAATTCATCTCTGCCTTCCATCTATATGGGTGTATGTTAGTTGCTCAGTTGTGTCCAACTCTTTGTGATGCCAAAGACTGTAACCCACCCTGCGTGTCTGTCCATGGAATTCTCCATGCAAGAATACCGCAGTGGGTTGCCATTCCCTTTTCCAGAGGATCTTCCCAACCCAGGCATCGAACCTGGGTCTCCTGTGTTGCAGGAGATTTTTTATCATCTGAGCCACCAGGGAAGCCCATCTTCATTCTAACCTCTGATCTTTTAACTGTCCCCACATCTTTGCCTTTACCAGAATGTCATATAAATGGAATAACACAGAATATAACGTTTTCAGATTGGCTTATTTCAGTTTAAATATACATTTAAGTCTCCTCTATGATTTTTCATGGTTTTATAGCTCTGTTTTTTTAAGCACTGAATAATATTCCATTGTCTGGAAGTACCAGAGTTTATTTATCCATTGATCTTCTGAATGACATATTGGTTACTTCCAAGTTTTGGCAGTTTCCCTGATGACGTGATGTACAGAAAAATTTTACACATCTATTTTCTGTTTATGTATCTTCTTGGATAAAGACTATTCAGATAATTTGCCTATTTTTTAATCAGGTTGTTTTTTTCTTATTGTAAACTTAAAGTGTTTTTATATATTTTGGATGACAGTCCTTTATCAGATATGTCCCTTGAAAATATTTTTTTCCAGTCTGTGGCTTATATTTTCATCCTCTTGACAGTGTCTCAGAGAAGAAATTTTTAATTTTAGTGATGTCCAGCTCGTCAGTTTCTTTTCATGAATCATGCCTTTGATGTTGCAGGGAAGCAATTTTTTAGATTCCGAAGTTTTAAAAAGAATATGTGTGACAACAGTAATAGTGTCAGCAGAAGCATAGAGGTATGAAACTTCATGCATAATGTAGGAAAATAAATAGCATAACGCTGCTCAAAAATTTTAAGTCTTGAGTGGTATAGAGTGAGAAATATTAATGAACAAGTAGCATGGTACCATATTAGAAATTAATGTGAATAGCATCCTAAGGATTTACATTATATTAGGCAAAAAAAGGACTCATTGAGATTTTCATTTCTTGCTACTCTCCTTCATTCCCCTCTCCCACAGGATAAGGTATAAGCAGATTTTTTTCTCAGTGTTCTAGGAAATTCAGCATAAGGATATCGCATCACTGGGGCTCCACCCAGATGATGTCATCTAAAGCTAATTAACTCTAAAAGGCCTTACCTCCAAATACCCATCACACAAGTCCAGTGATTATATTTGTGTAAGGATACATAAATTAACCAGTGGAAGAGTATAGAGTCCACACATATGTATAGTTAGAATTATAAATATGACACTGCAATATAGTGATAAAATATTTTTTCATAAATGAAAAAAGCTGTATTAATTGGATATTTATTTGGAAAATTTTATCTTTACTCCTGCCTCATGCTATGCACAAAAATCAATTTCAATATATATTGTAGACCTAATATAAAAAATAAGGGAATATAATATCTTTACAGCTCTGGAGTAAAGATCTTTTAAAAAGACACAAAATATTTAACTACAAAGGAGAAGTTGATAAATTAGGTAACATAATTAAAAAGTTTTGTTTATAAAAGGATGCCATCAATAGTATGAGAAGGTAAGCCTCACCCTAAGAAATAATTCAAGTGCAGAATATATACAAACTACTTAATTAGGCATCACTTTGCCAACAAAGGTCCATCTAGTCAAAGCTATGGTTTTTCTAGTAGTTGTGTATGGATGTAAGAGTTGAACCATTAAGAAGGCTAAGTGCTGAAGAATTGATGCTTTTGAATGGTGGTGCTAGAGAAGACTCTTGAGAGTCCCTTGAACAGTGAGAGAGCAAACCAGTCAATCCTAAAGGAAATCAACCCTGAATACTCATTGAAAGGACTGATGCTGAAGCTGAAGCACCAATACTTTGGCCACCTGATGTGAAGAACTGACTCATTGGAAAAAGCACTGATGCTGGGAAAAATTAAATGCAGCAGGAGAAGGGGTCATCAGAGGATGAGATGGTTGGATGGCATCAGCGACTCAATGGACATGAGTTTGAGCAAACTCCAGGAGTTGGTGATGGAGAGGGAGGCCTGGCGTGCTACAGTCCATGGGTTCGCAAAGAGTCAGACTCAACTGAGCAACTGAACTGAACTGAACTGATCCTCCATCTCTGGTAACTGCAAATCTGATTTCTTTTTCTATGAATTTGGGTGTTCTTTTTCCCCCACATATAAGTGAACTCATATGTATTTACCTTTCTCTGTCTGATTTATTTCATTTGATGCCTTCAGGGTTCATTCATGCTGTTGCAAATGGTAACATCATCTTTATATGGCTGAATAATATCTCAGTGTGTGGAATATTATCTCACAACTTTTTATCCATTCATCCATCAATGGACACATACGTTGTTTTCATGTCTTGGCTACCGTAAGTAAGTTGTTATGAACATTGGAGTAAAGATATTTTTTCCCATTAGTGTTTTCATTTGTGTTTATTTCCAGAGGTGAAATTGCTGAATAATAGAATAGTTTCACTTCTAATTTTTTGAAAATCCTCCATGCTGTTTTCTATAGTGGTTATACCAATTTAAAGTCCTTCCAACAAGACACAAGGGTTCCCTTTTCTCTGCATCCATACCAGTATTTGTTATCTCTTGTCATTTTGATAATGACCAGTCTAACAGGAGGGTGGTGATAGTTCATTGTCATTCTAATTTGCATTTTCCTAAAGACTAGTGATGTTGAGCATCTTTTCAGATAGCTTTTCACCTTTCATGTACATTCTTTGGAAAAATGGCTGTCCAGGCCCTTTGCCCATTTTTTTAAATTTAGTTATTTGGTTTGTAGCTATTGAGTTGTATGAGTTCTTTCTATATTTTGAAATTAACCCCTTCTCAGAAATGTGATTTTCAAGTATTTTTCCAGTGTTTAGGTTGTCTCTTCACTTTGTTGATGGTTTCTTTCACTGTGTAAGTGCTTTTAAGTTTGAGGTACTCCTTGTTTATTGTTTATTTGTTGCTCATATTCTTAAGTATCATATCTAAAAATTCATTACCAAGACCCACATCAAGGAACTCTGTTCCTATGTTTTCTCTAGGAGTGTCATAGTTTTAAGTCTTAAATTTAAATCTTTAATCCATTTGGGTTAAGTTTTGTGAGTGGCATAAGATATGGGTTCAATTTTATTCTTTTACATGTGAATATCCAATTATCCCGCACCATTTATTGAAAAGACTATCTTTTCAAAGACATATTTTTTAAGAAGTAGGTAAAACAAACCTAAAATTTATATGGAACCACAAAAGACCCTGAATAGCCAAAGAAATCCTAAGAGGGGAGAGAAAACCAAGAGGGAGGCATTACTTTTAATTCTGAGGCAAGCTGTTGTCACAGATATCAATTAGATGTTAAAAACTTCAATTTTGCTTTGAAACAAAATATGGATGATTTTGTTCCTCTTAAACAATTTTGGTAATATTAGATAATGGAATCCATTTTTCATTGAGAATATTACAATATTTTTTTTATTTGAGTCACTCTAATAAGAATATGTCACAAGATTACAGTTAGATAGACTACTCAAACACAAAATTGAAGAGGGTTTGTATTCAATCTTTAAAGACTCCTCAAATCTTACTTGATAGGTTTATTTATAACAATGCTTCCTAGATATTCATGTCTTGTTTTAGGAAGTTTTGCTTGGATCTTGATGTTTGACCAAATTTGATGTAGGTAATATTTTATATAATGAAATTCTACTTTGAAACTTGCTACAGCCTTTTTCCTCCCACTTCTGCAATGACTTGTGTTATTACAGTTTCTATATATTTTCAACTTATTGATATACTTTAGATAGTGAAATTGATTTTCATCAGCCAGTCTTTTCTCTCTTACATTATTTATTAGTTCACAAATTCTTTTGAGATGAGAGATGGTCTTTTTACTTGACTTGTACATAGATTAACCTCATTTTCATGACATTATACAGTATAATTTTGCTGTTTATTTAATGACTAAAATATTGAGCATGAAGATTACACATGATGAAAATGATAAATAAATAAAAACCCTATTTGATGGTGCACAGTATTGAAACTCTGGGTGCATCTCATTATGGGAAACAAAATTTATCAATAGTCCAGGCTAAAAATTGGATTAATTTTCAAAATAAGGAATATAGAATTAATTTCTGCTGGCACAGAAAATATGAATAAATATTTTCAAATAACTTTTCTAATAAAAGAAATATTTCTGCAGATAAGATGATTAAGAAGAAATGAGGCAAATAAGAGCTAAATATATGACTCAAGAGAAGAATAATTGTTAGTTAGAAAAACAACTCTTCATATGCAGTCATCTTATGCTAAAGTAGGTTAAGACCATACTTATGTAACTCTGCTAACATTTTTGCATTAAACAAGAAATATACAAATTCTTACATAGTTATCTCTGGCCTGTGTAATGGAAAGTGCTTCGGACTTCAATTTGCGAAATATAATTCAAGTATTTATTAAGCTATCAATTATGTACATGATAGTGGTCATGACATAGGTCCTAGCCATGCATTTTCATCTGTAAATTGGGGTAGCTAATTTTTTTAGACTTATGTCCCAGTCCATAATTGCATATTATATACATTTTTCATACACTGTCTAGTTTCTGATGTCTCAAGTTTGCTGTAAAATCATAGAGTGTAAAAAGGAAATCCTAAAACTACTTTGAAAACAAAGTACAATAAAATCAAATAATACTCTAGAAAATAACTGGTTTAGATTTCATCCAAATATGTCTCTTCATCTGTCATTTAAAATTTTCAGCTAAAGATTATTTATATCTTTAAAATGCAAATAATATCTGCTAGTAGTTTGGAGATTATATAATGATAAAACATATAATAATCCTCTTTGAAGTGGAACACAACATGAATGTATAGTAAGAATATTAAGGTTTGATTTGCCACAAAAATCAGATCTATAGTACGAACACTTTATGTCTCAGAAAGGCCATGTGTCCTAAGGAGGACCTTCATGGATGGCATGATTTAGAAACATTCCTCATGGGCAGACTGTTTATGGAGGACTAATATGAATTAGCCACTATGGAGAAATGTCCAAAGACTTCTGAGATTTTGCAGTTGCTGGGTGTTGCAGTTTATTTGAGTATCCTCAATAACAGAGCCAGAGGCAAAGAGCTGGGTGTGGGCTGATTATTTATGAGATGAACCAAGGAAGTTGGAAAGAAAGTAGAAAGTCCATGACATGGAAAGAAGAAAGCCAATATGATGGTGTATTATTGTGGTCATAGCTATAGGATACAGGAGCTCAATTCTGCTGGAAGCACCGGAGAAACAGAGACGATAGCTATTTGAAAAGTAGCTACTTAAACGGTATGATGTCAGATTGCTCAGTCAAAGATCCACAAATTCCCATCTCTCAGATTATTGAGATCTCATAAACAGTTTTTTCACCCTTATTCTTCCTATCTAAAATATGTATGTATGTTGGAGATCACTGCATAGTTATATCTAGCAATCCTGTCTCATTCACTTTTATACTGCATATATTTCAGATTGTAAGTGAATGTAGGTTTCACAGCTTTGCCCCCAAAAGTCAATAAGTAGAGGGGCAAGCTTCAGTAGAAAAGAAAGGTAATTTATTCAGAAAAGCTGGCAATCTAGTGACAAGGTGGATTTATATCCAGAGACCATATCCAAATATTCTGCTCAAGCCATTAATTTTTAAATTGAAAAAGAGGAAATAATTTCAGTAATCATTAAGGCAGGAGGTCAAATTCTTTGTCGTTTTTCCTTTGCGTACATGCCTGCTGACTTCTCTTGATCTTCTTTGGGACACTGTCTTGCTGTGTGATCCATCTGCGATTGGAAATTCTCTTGCCCACATAGTTTGCCTAGGCCTGTGGGGTCCACCTGCAGATTTACTAAGGGAAAGCTAGGGGTAGAGTCATTCTTTAACTACTTAATTCGTTCTTACTCCTTTTAACCCAGGAAAAAAATCAAAAGGTTAGGTAAGGTGTTGTGTTTATTTAGAAAAGCAGAAATCAGGAGTTAAGTTAAATCTTGCCTAATGAGCTCATCTTTATGATTAAAGTCTAAGGAAAACAGGGATGAACAAATAGAAAAGGAGCGAAGGAGATGCTTATGAGATTGTGTTTAACCAATTCATTGATGATGGACCTTTGGGTTGTTTCTGAAATCTTATGTTTACAAGTGATATCACAGTAAATAATGTTTATCATATGTCGTTTTGAATTTTATACAGGTTATGTTTGGGATAATTTTAGTGAGATTGTTTTGGTGAAAAGATAAACCTATAATGCAGTTTTCCAAGAAAATTCCATAGTCGTCTTCACAAGGATTTCACCATTTTTTTTTCTTCCCAATAGTGTACAAGTGTCTATTTCACTACAGTTTTAACCACAGAATTTGGTATTAAACTTCTGAATTCTCTGCCATTTGGATAGGTAAAAAATGATATCTTGATATTTAAATTTGTGTTTTTCTTATTAACGAACTAGAAAATGCCCATAAGGTATATTAGCATTTTCTCAGTGAAATGTTTATATAGTGTGTGCCATTTTTCATATGGTTTTCTTCTTTTTTTCTTTTTTTTTTACTTTTTTTGTGATATCTTCATAGAATAGGAATGGTAGACATTGTCTAAAATATGATGCATATTTTCCCCAGGTGGGCCTTTTTCTTTTGAATTTATATATTGAATGTATTGGTGTACAGTCCTGTAATTACCATATACAGCGGTATTTTCTTCTTTCTCTTAAGATTATGTAATCAAATTGATCAGTTATTTCTTTTACTGGTTATAAATTCTAAGTCATAATTAGGAAAGTTTTACCTATTCTGAAGTTGTTAAAGAAATCTAGGGATTTATTCATACTTTATTTAAGATCCTGAAAGATGTCACTATTTAAATTTTAGAATTCTCTTCTAACTGGATTAATCCTGCAGTGTGATGGTGAGGGAACATATCCATTTAAATCTTTGTTCATTATGTCTATTCAGGTGCCACAATGCCATTTATGTAAAACGTTTCCTTTTTTGAATTACTTTAAATCTTCAATTTTATTGCAGGCTACATTTCATAACTTTTGTGAGTCTTTTTTATTATCTATTTCTCTTCAGTGATTGATTTGCCAGTTTTTATACCAGTATATAATTTTAATTAGATTTACAGTGTGTTTTACGTTTTATAAGCAATGTCATCTGCACTGCCGCATGTTCTTTTTAATTTTTAATTGAAATATAGTTGACTTACAGTGTTATATTTGTTATAGGTGTCCAACATGGTGATTCAAAATTTTAATAGATTATTCTCCATTTAAAGTAACAAAATAATGGCTATGGTCCCTGTGTCATAAAATATATTTTTGTAGCTTATTTATTTTATGCATAGGAGTTTGTACCTCTTAATCTCCAGCCCCTATTTTGCCATTCTTCCTCTTTTCTTTCCCACTAGTAAACACTAGTTTGTTCTCCATAGTTGTTAGCCTGTTTCTTTTTTGTTATATTTACTAGTTTATTTTGTTTTTTAGCATCCACATATAAGTGATAATATACAGTATTCTCCTTTCTCTTTCTGACTTATTTTACCTGGCATAATACTTTCTAAGTTCATTTATGTTGTTGACAATGGCAAATTTTCATGATTTTTCATGACTGAGTAGTATTCCAGAAGATTGTTACACTTCCCACTGTGTTCATCCATTCTTGTCCTGAGTTCTTTGATCATCTTTAAGATCATTGCTTTGAACTCTTTATTGGGCAGATTGCCTATTTCCAGTTCATAGTTCTTCTCCTGGGGTTTTATGTATCCATGTTCAAAACATGTTCCTCTGTTGCCTCATTTTGCTTAATTTTCTGCTATTATTTCTGTCTATCTGAAATTTCTATCTATCTTTCTATGTTTTCTGACCTTGGAATAATGGCCTTTGTAGGAGATGTCCTGTGTTTAGATGTTCTCTGTATCGATGGCCTTTATATAGATGTCCTATATCTTTTAGCAGCACACTCCTCCTTGGTTAATAGAGCTGTATACTTCACGGGTGCCCCTTCTGTGAGCTGTGCGGCTCTTCTGTTGTGGCAGCCTGGCTAATGTGGATGGTCTGGTAGGTGTGACTGACTCTTAGTGCAATAGGTTGTCAGGTCCTGCCTTGAGTGGAGGCTTCCAGCTGCTGGTTGGTAGGCTGTATCATGAGGCAGCTAGCTTCAGAACCCTGGGGCTAGTGCTGGCATACTGGTGGGTGGAGGTGGGTCTCAGGTTTTCTGGCTGTGGGCTCAGGAATTTCTGGAGCTGTGCAAGACCACTCAAGGAGAGCATCTAGGCCATGATGAGCCAGAGAGAGAAGGGAGAAATGTGGGCAAGCACTTTTATTGTGGTTTCTGCAGGAAAAAGGACAAGGCGGGGTAAGCAGAATTACAATTGGCTAATTTGAATCATTTCAGTGTACTCTGGGGCTTATGGACTGTTCCTGGTTGTCCGTAACTGACCCTGGGACAGTTAGGATAGGTATATAGAGACCCAGAGCATGAAAACCCCGGGAGGGAGATGACCGACCGAGCCTGTGGACTTAATTAGCTTCTCAAGAAAAGCAAATAACTTTATCCAGGGTTGAAAAATAGCATGTTTTAAAAAATTATATTATAATTGACCCCTTGATGCATTGACATCACTTTTAAGCTTGATTATTTGGAATAGTTGAGTGGCCTGAATAGTAAAAGAGTTTTATTTAGTAGGCCATTAGTTGCCTAAACAGAATAAACATTTCATTAGGAGAGTAATAAAGAGAAACATGGGTAGAATTTTAAGGAATCCTTATAGGCTGGCCCATAAGTGAGTTTCTCATTTATATGATGTTAGCCATGAAAACAGATCTGACATTTCCAGGATCTCTAATAACACAGAGTTAGAAAATGTGTTAAGAGTATAATATCTGTATCTGTCTGTCTGTCTATCTATTTACCTACCTACCTATCTTCCTGTCCACCTTGCTAATAGCAAAATCTTGATATTCTTGAGTCAAGTTGGTAGTTCCTGTAGTCATGTTGTTGGAAGGTATAAACTAATGGTTTAGTAAGGCATATGTAAAGTTTAGTGGTATTTGTGTATGATTGAAGGGGGGGTTCATTATTATGTCCGTGGATGAGACCCAGGCAGGAGACTGGGGTGAAAAGCTGAAGGTGGGGTGAGTAGGAGAAAGCCCTGGGGGATGATTCTCTTCCCAGGGTGACTATGAAGTGGGTGCCTCCTGGGGAAAGCAGTATATCTCCATTGTTTTATGGAATGGGACTAATAGTAGTAACCTCTTCCAGATTTCCCTGTAGGTAGGGGTTATGGTTTTTCTGGTAGTCATGTGTGGATGTGAGAGTTGGACCATAAAGAAGGGTGGTCCCCAAAGAATTGATGCTTTTGAACTGTGCTGTGGGAGAAGACTCTTGAGAGTCTCTTGGACTGCGAGGGGATCCAACCAGTCCATCCTAAAGGAGATCAGTCCTGGGTGTTCGTTGGAAGGACTGATGCTGAAGCTGAAGCTCCAATACTTTGGCCACCCAATGTGAAGAGCTGACTCATTAGAAAAGACCCTATTGTTGGGAAAGATTGAGGACAGGAGGAGAAGGGGATGACAGGATGAGGTG
Organism: Cervus canadensis; assembly: GCF_019320065.1. Taxonomy (NCBI): domain Eukaryota; kingdom Metazoa; phylum Chordata; class Mammalia; order Artiodactyla; family Cervidae; genus Cervus; species Cervus canadensis. Next base: position 30,526,294 of record NC_057402.1, on the reverse strand, counting down.
GTTGGATGGCATCACTGATTTCAATGGATATGAATTTGATCAAGCAGTGGGAGACGGTGAAGGACAGGAGAGCCTGGCGTGCTACAGAGAGTTGGACACGACTGAGCGACTGAACAACAAGAACAGCGTGGGGGGACAGGGTTGTTCATTTTGGCGAGAACAACAAGTATAACATGGTCATTAGATAAGCAGACCGCAACCTCAAGAAAAATCTTCCTAACATCAAAGGAAGAGTAGCAGTAACTGTCTTGTGTCCAATTTGTCCCCATCTCAGGGGAGTTAGCCTGTGGCCGTGACTGGGGAGAAAGGTTTAGTGTCTGGGGTGAAGTTGTCTTTGACACAGAAGATAGTCATTTCCAAGGGTAAATCTCAAAGTCATGGGCTAAGCAGTGTCTTCTAGCATATGGGACTGAGGAATCCTTTCTAAGGGAGCACCCACTCAAATTGAGGTGGGTCTTTTTCTTGTGGCTCTGTGGTACCATGAGGCTGAGGTCAGAGCTCCCAAATTAGGTTGTAGGCAGGCCCACTAATTTAGCCAAATACTAAGGGCCCTTTTGCCTCATTTGTTGGTTGATTTGGTGATGGCAAGCCAGAGAGTTCTTTGGATTACAGGGCTTATATTAGCCAAACTTGGTGGCACAAGGGTCTCAACAGTTGCCATTTTTGGCTGAAACAGTAGCTTACTCAAAGGGTTAGGACCTCTTGATTGGAAGCCAGTAAAGCCACTCAGACTGATAGTAACAAGAAGAAGAGACAGTAGAATGCTGGTGGTTTAGCCATTAAGTTGTGTCTGACTCTTGCAACCCCATGGACTGTAGCCTGCCAGGCCTCTCTGTCCATGGGATTCTTCAGGCAAGAATACTGGAGTGGATTGCCATTTCCTTCTCCAGTGGATCTTCCCGACCCAGGGATCGAAGCCCGGTCTCCTGCAGAAATTGCAGGCAGTTTCTTTACCGACTGAGCAATAAGGGAAGCCCACAGTAGAATGATGTGCAGCTGTACTTGGTAGGCTTTTGATGTTTACTTTTGATTTTTCTCCTGGATATATTATTACCAAGGAGACATTATCTGTTTCCCTCATTATGGGATACAGTGTTGATTTTTATTATCTTTGAATATGATTTTTATTTACCGAGTCGAGTTCTCTCTCTTTTTGTTAGCCTACCCAGTCTATGGGAATGGCTCTATAGTACCATTTTAATTTTCTGGAAGGAATTAGAGGGAGAACCTATACTAATTATTCACCTCTCATAATGAGAATATTAGGTGGGTTTTTTGGATGGTGAAACTTTAGGTCTCACATCAGATAGGCAGCTGCAAGGCTGTGTGACCATCTATGGTTAAGAGGTCCCAGGAGTTTTTGCACCTGATCTGGCTTCTAACCCTTATAGGTTAAGGGCAAGAGGAAGATTTTATAAAAATGGGGGGGGGGAAACATTATTAAAGGGGCTCATATATAATTAGCCTTCACATACATGTAGGGGAGGCATGTTCCTTTTAAATACATGTAGGAAAGGGCTGTGGAAAAGTTTTTTAAAGTTGATATGAGATGTGAGTCCACAAAGGGCCTTAAATTAAAAGAGATTAAGGCCTGGAGCAAGGTAGAGATCCATTAAGGGGTTCATCTGACAGTTTAAAAAGGAGATATTTTATAATAGCTAGGACATGGAAGCAACCTCAATGCCCATTGACATATGAATGGATAAAGAAGTGTTACATATATACAGTGGAATATTACTTAGCCATTAAAAGGAACACATTTGAGTCAGTTCTAATGTGGTTGAGTCTACAGTCTATCATACAGGGTTAAGTAAGTTAGAAAAAACAAATATCATATATTAGTGCATATATATGGACTCTAGAAAATGGTACCAATGAACCTATTTGCAGGGCAGTGATGGAGATGCAGACATAGAGAACAGACTTATGGATATGGTGTGGAAGGAGAGGGTGGGACAAATTGAGAGCGTAGCATTGAAACATATACATTACCATAGGTAAATAGATAGCCAGGGGAAATTTGCTGTATATGTATGATGCAGGGAACTCAAACCCAGGGTTCTGTGACAACCTAGAGGGGTGGGATGGAGTGGGAAGTGGGAGGGAGGCTCAGGAGGGAGGGGAAATACATATACCTATGCTGATTCATGTTGATAAATGAATCAGTTTACAGTAGGTTGGAGTTATCCTCCAATTAAGAAGAAATAAATTTATAAAGTAAAAGAAGACATTTAAGTACACCATTGTCTCTAACCCATGAGATTGATGAGTTCTTTATCCTAAAGCAAAATATACTCTTAGATAGTGGAGCAACAGTTTAAAATAATGTGAAGACCATCTGTCTGTTAATCAGAGCATCGGGAGCTAAGGTGGCAGCCTGAAGTTTGGGCAGCTGTGTTGAGCGTTGGCTGAGTGGTAGATAGCAGTGCCTTTCCACTGAACTCCAGCGTAAATAATGGTGCTAATGCCATCAGTACAAACTATGAAATCCCCTTTGTTTACTCATCACAAAGGGGCTCTTAGGTGGACAAAGGCTCTGGAGGAAGTAATCTCCTCTAGCACTATGGCATCTGTCAAAAGACTGAGGACAGGGAGGCTATCTCCTGTAGGTGGAGTGTGCCAGAGGGCCTAGGTTTTATCTCCATTCTATATTAAGGAGGCTTTATCAGCCATGCTGAGCTTGTGGGATGTTGTTTCCATGATCTAAGGCATGAACAGCTGGTTATTAAGAGTCACAGACTCAAGGTCCATGAGAGCCTGTCTCCAAGAAAGCCTAGGATGCAGTCAGCCAGATTTTTTGTTGTTTTTAATGGTGCATAGGATAAGAGAGAGGCAAAAATCTTGCATGTGAAGCCCTTGGATAATTTACAGCCACATAGATGTGTCCAGTGTCTCCAGGATGCCTTAGAGGAGTTTGTCAAAATCTCTACAGTGAAGTCTCTGAAGACAATAATAGGAGTGTCTCTTGATTTTAAGTTTTGCACATTCAACAGCCTTTGGTTGGAGGGGCCCTCATTTAAGGTACACTGATTTGTAAGTCACAGCATCAGTGTAATTAAGTAAAATTTATAAATGAGGAATATGTTGCCACCAGAACTCAAAAAGGACAACATCATATTGGATTTTTATATCTTTATTGAGTGTGTCAAGCAAGTCTCCTTGGAGAAGGGAGAGGTCATCATTTTAATGTAAAAACTGTACTTTTGGAGAAAGGTGAATACAAATAATTTCTTGTCTTCAAAGATAGTTTGTAATGACAGAAGTATTGAGGTTTCCTATAGGTAGCCTGGAAAAGATGTACTGTGTCCTTTGGAGGTGAAGATAAACCTGCAACTGGGAAGCTTTTGAAACAGACACTGGAAAGAACATATTAGCCAAATCTGTAATAGTGAAACATTTGCCAGTTATCATTTGGATAGAGTAGATAATTATAATAATATTTGGTATTAGATGTAGAGGATTTGGGGCTTTCCTGGTAGCTCAGATGGTAAAAAATCTACCTGCAATGCAGGAGACCCAGGTTCAATCCCTAGGTCAGGAAGATCCCTGGAGAAGGGAATGGATTCAATGAATAAGACCACACCATTTAGTAATCCACCATCATGTACCATGTATTCTTTCCATATTTAAGAGCAGACAAAATTGGATTATCAAATGAGGAAGCAGTGCGGATAATCACCTACTTATTAGTTAGATCTCACATAATAAATTCCAGTACTTGTAGCCATATTTTAGCTTATTTCACTTAAATTGGGATGTGTTAATTATCTTAACTGGAGGTTTATGGGGTTCTATTTTATCAAGCCAATTTCTGAAGTGTTTGAAGACTTAAACTACTTTGGATTTACTACTCATGGTGCTCAAGTGTTTATGCCCACCATAGGATATTTTAGAGCAATGTGTAGTATGACTATGGGAATTTAGGCAAAGCTATAGTTGAAGTGATCATCCCTATTTTTTCTCTATTGTATATTGAGCTTCTTTCCTAAGATGATATGGAATACCATGTTTAAACCTTATGGGATACACAGATATTACTGTAATTTGAGCCTCAGTGTTTATTAAAAGTCCATGAAGCTTCATTAGTTGGTGCATTTTAGAAAATGTCAAAGTTAATTTAGAACCTCTTTTGCAGACACAAAAGTCAATCAGCATTAGCACCCCTTTATTTTTGCTTATATAAATTATTTCAGTAAATTTTGAATTTTCAATTGGAAAAATTATAGACTTTTCATTTTCATTTATATGTATATATACACACAGAGTAATATATATGATTATACATCATATTACATATGATTGTCATATATAATAGCTGAAAAATATATAATCATATTAATATAAATAGCTGAAAAAAAAAGAGAAGCTAAAGGCAAAGGAAAAAAGGAAAGATATACAAATTTGAATGCAGACTTCCAAAGAATAGCAAGGAGAGATAAGAAAACCTTCCTCAGTGATCAATACAAAGAAATAGAGGAAACTAGTAGAATGGGAAAGACCAGAGATCTCTTCAAAAAAATCAGAGATACCAAGGGAACATTTCATGCAAAGATTGGCACAATAAAGAACAGGAATGGTATGGACCTAACAAAAGCAGAGATATTAAGAAGAGGTGACAAGAATACACAGAAGAACTATGCAAAAAAGATCTTCATAACCCAGATAACCACGATGGTGTGATCACCCACCTAAAGCGAGAAATCCTGGAGTGTGACGTCAAGTGGGCCTTAGGAAGCAACACTACCGAACAAAGCTAGTGGAGGCGATGGTTTTCCACTTGAGCTGTTTCAAATCCTGAAAGTGCTGTATTAAATATACTAGCAAATTTGAAAAACTCAGCAATGGCCACAGGACTGGAACACGTCGGTTTTCATTCCAATCCCAAAGAAAGGCAATGCTAAAGAATGTTAAAACTACTGGACAATTGCACTCATCCACATGCTAGCAAAATAATGCTCAAAATTCTCCAAGCCAGGCTTCGACAGCACATGAATTGTGAACTCCCAGATGTTCAAGCTGGATTTTGAAAAGGCAATGGAACCAAAGATCAAATTGCCAAAATCCATTCAATCATCAAAAAAGCAAGAGAGTTCCAGAAAAGTATCTACTTCTGCTTTATTGACTATATCAAAGCCTTTGACTGTGTGTATCACAACAAACTGTGGAAAATTCTTCAAGAGATGGGAACACCAGAACACCTTACCTGCCTCCTGAGGAACCCGTATACAAGTCAAGAAGCAGCAGTTAGAACTGGACATGGAACAACAGACTAGTTCCAAATTGGGAAGGAAGTACATCAAGGCTGTATATCCTCACCCTTCTTATTTAATTTGTATGCAGAGTACATCATGCGACATGCCAGGGTGGATGAAGCACAATCTGGAATCAAAATTTCTGGGAGAAATATCAATAACCTCAGATACGCAGTTGACACCACCTCTTATGGCAGAAAGTGAAGAACTAAATAGCCTCTTGATGAAAGTGAAAGAGGAGAGTGAAAAAGTTGGCTTAAAGCTCAACATTCAGAAAACAGATCATGGCATCCAGTTGTATCACTTCATGGCAAATAGATGGGGAAACAGTGGAAACAGTGGCTGACTTTATTTTTCTGGGCTCCAAAATTACTGTAGATGGTGACTGCTGCCATGAAATTAAAAGACTCTTGCTCCTTGTAAGAAAAGCTATGACCAACCTAGACAGCATATTAAAAAGCAGAGACATGATTTTGCCAATGAAGGTCTGTCTAGTCAAAGCTGTGGTTTTTCCAGTATTTATGTACGGATGTGGGTGTTGGACCATTAAGAAAGCTGAGTACTGAGGAATTGATGCTTTTGAACTGTTGGAGAAGACTCTTGAGAGTCCCTTGGACTGCAAGGAGATCCAACCAGTTCATCCTAAAGGAAATCAGTGCTGAATATTCATTGAAGGGACTGATGCTGAAGCTGAAACTCCAATACCCTGACCACCTGATACGAAGGAATGACTCATTGGAAAAGACCCTGATGCTGGGAAAGATTGAAGGCAGGAGGAGAAGGGGACGACAGAGGATGAGATGGTTGGATGGCATCACCAATTCAATGCACATGAGTTTGGGTAAGCTCTGGGAGCTGGTGATGGATTGGGAAGCCTGCAGTGTTGCAGTCCATGGGGTAGAGAGTTGGACATGACTGAGCAACTGAAGTGACGTGGCATAGGTGGATGTCAGCCCAGGTAGCTGATCATATATATTATCATTTTATACATATTATATATGTTATATATAACTTATATATTTACCTTTTATTTTCACAACTCACATCTAGATATTTTTTAAAAATTCATTCATCCTTTCTCATAAATAAATGTTAGAAATCTACTTTAAAATATTCTTTATTCATACAAGCAGTAACTTTCTCTATTCAGTATTGCCCTCATTTATTTGTTGAGCTTACTGTAAAGTGTTTAAAAGTTTCTTTTTATGTGTTCTTTGTGGGTATTCTTATTTTTCTTGTGAGTCATTATCTCTCAATAGAACAATGTGTTTACTTAGTTATTGTGCAAGTAACATCCACATTTTACTATACCATAAAATCCATGATTTTGTCAATAGCAGAATTACAGAAGACATATCACAGGAATATATTATCTCAGATATACAAACATGAGTAAAATAACAACTTTTGGTGATCATGGGAATACACAGTGTTCAGACTGTGTATTTATAATTTCAAAAATTATAAAGAATGTCATCTTGACCTCTCTGCATTTGTGACAGTGACAGCAGTTAGCTTTCTATTTAATCACCTAATATCTAAAATTGAATTTGCAAAGCTTGAAGCATTAAAGAAAGATTATAACATACATGTATGTGTGTGCATTTTGTCATTTCCTCAACTTACTCTTTGATTTGATTTTTTAAGGAATTGTGTAATGCTTTCATCAAAGCTGAAAAGCAAAAATGTCTTTGACTTTAACCACTTGGTCATTTGAAATTTGAAGAATGTGGAAGAGGGTATTTGCTTATAGTTTTTTCTTTGTATGTTCACCCTTATACAAATTAATAATGTTAAGTTTACATTGTTACAACTTTTCTTGTTTATTATTAGGGTGAATACTCTTGCAAAACCAAGTCCTATGTGTCTGTGGAAGGTATCCATTGTAGATCTAACACATAATATTCTTTCCAAGTGAATAAAGAAATGCATGAATAAGTTAGTATGGACATACATTGCTGGCCCTGATAAATAATCATAACTACACTCCATTACAAATTGAAGGCATGTGGCATTGTGTAACTTACATCAGTTTCTAATAATCAGCTTCTTCTGCTAAATGGGATTGAAAATAATATTTAGTTTAAAGTTATTTTGAGGATTATTTGGAACATTTTTCTCTTAAATTTATTAGTAAAATATCTTTCATACAATGCATTTCAGTAAATATTAGCTCTTATTTGAAAGCAGTTATAGAAGTAATCTAAATCATTCTCCCTTTTTCACATTGGAGAAATAATTGGAGAAATACAATAGGAGAAATAATTCTTTCCTTCAAAATAACTTAGGACATCAAAAATAAGTGGAAAATCTTGGATTCAAGCCCACATCTACTTGACCACAGAACTAGTCATCTTTAACAACCATAAAAATATATCAGAATCAAATATAATGAGTGGACTATGGGAAGCAAATAGAAAAATAGAAAATTTGAAAATTAGCTATGTAATTCTGTTTTTTTTTTTTAATGTTATCCTATTTCTAATCATGAGTCAAAAATGTTAGTGCTAACAATGCAGTCTGGAAAAATACACTCATTTGTTGATATACCCTAGGTAGCTTGAAAACAACCATCTAAGAATACCAGATATTATCAGTTAGCATATATTGGGATAACAAACTGCCCACAAAGCAATCACTTCTCCTCATGAACTATTCAGAAATGGTAAAGTTTCAAACATTGATGCAAAGGGGAAACACTTTATCCTTTGTCATGAAGTCCTACTCTAGTGACCTGTGGGACAGTTAACTCTACTGGATGAACCTACTTTTCCTAAATTTATCGATTTAAATAGCTTCAGAGCCAAGTAGATTATTTGTATCCTCTGTGTCATTTAATCTTTCCCCCTCTTTTGTTACAAAGTTTTCTGAGACTTAAAAGAGCTATCTATGTTAGAGAGAATAGAAACAGTGGAAAGTGGGTTCATTTTATGCAAGCTTTTATCCCATTTGACCTACCCCAACCCCTTCTTCCATTAGTGCATTGGCTGTAGGTATTGCTTCAGTTTTCTATTTCCATGTTTTCTGCATCTAGTAATTGAAATTCTGTTTGAAAGCTTCCAATTCTTAATATATTTATTGTCACACACATACACATAAGAACACATCATACATATGGAGAGAAAGAGGTTTCTACACCTACTTTTAAGTTTGTATGCTTGTGTTTATTTATGCATAAAACCATTAAATCATACTGATCTCCAATTCTAAACCAACACTATAAGGTTCATTCTAGGTTGTCTTATTTTTCTATTTGTAGCTTTTCTTTGAGAGTAAAAAATCACATCTTCTTTTGCTTATTTTATTTACTTACATGCTCAGTCCTAGAATCAATTCAGATCAGTCACTCAGTTCTGCATGACTCTTTTGCAACCCCATGGACTGCAGCATGCCAGGCCTTCCTGAAATCATCAACTCCCAGAGCTTGCTCAGACTCATGTCCATCGAGTTGGAGATGCCATCCAACCATCTCATCATTGGTCATGCGCTTATCCTCCCACCTTCAATCTTTACCAGCATCAGGGTGTTTTCCAATGAGTCAATTCTTCTCATCAGGTAGCCAAAGTATTGGAGCTTCAGCTTCAGCATCAGTCCTTTCAATAAATATTCAGGACTGATTTCCTTTAGGATTGACTGGTTTGATCTACTTGCAGGCCAAGGGACTCTCAAGAGTCTTCCCTACCACCACAGTTCAAAAACATGAATTCTTCAGCGCTCAGCCTTCTTTATAGTCCAACTCTCACATCCATACATACCACCATAGCTTTGACTAGACAGACTTTTGTCGGCACAGTAATGACTCTGCTTTTTAATATGCTGTCTAGGATGGTCATAACTTTCCTTTTAAGGAGCAAGCATCTTTTAATTTCATGGCTGCAGTCACCACCTGTAGTGATTTCGGAGCTCAAGAAAATAAAGTCTGTTACTGTTTCCAGTGTTTCCCCATCTATTTGCCATGAAGTGATGGGACCAGCTGCCATGATTTTGTTTTTTGAATGTTGAGTCTTAAACCAGCTTTTTCACTCTCCTCTTTCACTTTCATCAAGAGGCTCTTTAGTTCTTCACTTTCTACCATAATGGTGGTGTCGTCTGCATATCTGAGGTTACTGATATTTCTCCCAGAAATCTTGATTCCAGCTTGTGCTTATTCCAGCCCAGCATTTCACAAGATGTACTCTGCATACAGATTAAATAAGCAGGGTGAAAATATACAGCTTTGATGTCCTCCTTTACCAATTTGGAACTAGTCTGTAGTTCCATGTCCAATACTAACTGTTGCTTCTTGACCTGTGTGCAGGTTTCTCAGGAGGAAGGAAAGGTGTTCTGGTATTCCCATCTCTTGAAGAATTTTCCAGGTTTGTTGTGATCCACACAGTCAAAGGCTTTGGCATGGTTAATAAAGCAGAGGTAGATGTTTTTTTCTGGGATTCTCTTGGCTTTTTCAGTGATCCAACAGATGTTGACAATTTGATCTCTGGTTCCTTTGGCTTTTCTAATTCCAGCTTGAACATCTGGACGTTCTCGAGTATATACTCTTGAAGCCTTGCTTAGAGACATTTGAGCATTACTTTGCTGGCTCACCTGGTAAAAAATCTGCCCACAGTGTGGGAGACCTGGGTTCAATCCCTAGGTTGGGAAGATCCTCTGGAAAAGGGAAAGGCTACCCACTCCAGTATTCTGGCCTGGAGAACCCCCTGTATAGTCCATGGGGTTGCAAAGAGTCAGACACAACTGAGCAGCTTTTACTTTCACTTGCTAGCGTGTGAGATGAGTGTAGTTGTGCAGTAGTTTGAACATTCTTTGGCATTGCCTTTCTTTGGGATTGGGATGAAAACTGACCTTTTCCAGTCCTGTGGCCACTGCTGAGTTTTCCAAATTTGCTGATATATTGAGTGCATCACTTTCACAGCATCATCTTTTAGGATTTGAAATAGCTCAATTGGAATTCCATCACCTCCAGTAGATTTGTTCCTTAATGATGCTTCCTAGGGTCCACTTGGCTTCATATTCCAAGATATCTGTCTCTAAGTGAGTGATCACACCATCATGGTTATGTGGGTTATTAAGATCTTTTTTGTATAGTTTTTCTGTATATTCTTGCCACCTCTTCTTAATATATTCTGCTTCTCTTAGGTTCATACTCTTTCTGTCCTTTATTGTGCCCATCTTTTTTATATGTTCCCTTGGTATCTCTAATTTTCTTGAAGAGATTTCTAGTCTTTTCCATTCTTTTGTTTCCCTCCATTTCTTTGCATTGATCACTGAGGAAGGCTTTCTTATCTCTCCTTGCTATTCTTTGGAACTCTACATTCACATAGGTATGTCTTTCCTTTTCTCCTTTGCCTTTGGCTTCTCTCTTTTCTCAGCTATTTGTAAGGCCTGCTCAGACAAGCATTTTGCCGTTTTGCATTTCCTTTTGTTTGGTGATGGTCTTGATCCCTGTCTCCTGTACAATGTCAGGAACCTCTGTCCATAGTTCTTCAGGCACTCTATCAAATCTAATCCCTTGAATCTACTTGTCATTTCCACTATATAGTCATAAGGGATTTGATTTAGGTCATACCTGAATTTTCTAGTATTTTTCCCTACTTTCTTCAATTTAAGAAAATATACCTGTTAATCAGTTTATATTATATTTTGTGTATATTATATTTACATATAAATATATATTCATATTTATATGTTATATATTTATAATAAGTTTATCTTATACCTGGTAAACAGTATACCTGTTAATAAGTTTATATTAGGCCAAATCACTGATATGGTAAATGTATGGTGGATAAGTTATCTTTTTAAAACCACAATCACAGAAAACTAACCCAGCTGATCACGTGGACCACAGCCTGTCTAACTCAATGAAACTATGAGCCATGACATGTGGTGGGATGGGTCACCCAAGAGGGATGGGTCATATTGGAGAGTTCTGACAAAAGTGGTCCACTAGAGTAGGGAATGGCAAAGCACTTTGTATTCTTGCCTTGAGAACCATGGACAGTATGAAAAGGCAAAAAGATACACCACTGAAAGATGAACTCCCCTGGTTGATAGGTGCCCAGAGTGGAGAAATAACTCCAGAAAGAATCAAGAGACAGAGCCAAAGCCAAAGCAAAATCAGCACCCAGTTGTGGATTTGACTGATGATGGAAATAAAGTCTGATGCTGTAGAGAACAATATTGCATAGGAACCTGGAATGTTAGGTCCATGAATCAAGGTAATTTGGAAGTGGTCAAATAGGAGGTGGCAAGAGCAAACATAGACATTTTAGGAATCAGTGATCTAAAATGGACTGGAATGGGTGAATTTAACTCAGATGACCATTATATCTACTACTGTGGGCAAGAATCCCTTAGAAGAAACGGAGTAGCCCTCATAGTCAACAAGAGAGTCCTAAATGCAGTACTTGGGTGCAATATCAAAAATGAGCAAATGATCTCTGTTTGTTTCTGAGGCAAAACATTCAATACCACAGTAATCCAAGTCTATGCCCCAATCGCTAATGCCGAAGAAGCTGAAGTTGAATGGTTGTATAAAAACCTACAAGACCTTCTAGAACTAACATCTCCAAAAGATGTGCTTTTCATCACAGGGGACTGGAATGCCAAAGTAGAAAGTCAAGAGGTACCTGGAGTAACAGGCACATTTGGCCTTGGATTACAAAATGAAGCAGGGCAAAGGCTAACAGTTTTGCCAAGAGAACCCATGGGTCATAGCAAACACACTCTTCCAGCAACACAAGAGATGACTCTACACATGGACATCACCAGATGATCCATACCAAAATCAGATTGATTATATTCTTTGTAGCCGAAGATGGAGAAGCTCTATATGGTCAACAAAAACCAGACCGGGAACTGACTGTGACTCAGATCATGAACTGCTTATTGCAAAATTCTGTCCTAGAATACACATAAATTAATTTCAGAATTGCTAGCCTATATCTTCATGAAAAACAAATTTGCTAACTAAGGCACAGTATTTGCGTATAGTCTTTTGTTTTTGGCTTTCATCTTAGATAAAGTGGCCAAATCACATTTTCAACTTCACTGAGGTGAATTATTTTCATTTCCACCTCAGTTAGTGTCTTTATTGTTGTTTATAATGGAAACCCCCTCCAGTATTCTTGGCTGGAGAATCCCATGGGCAGAGGAGCCTGGTAGGCTACAGTCCCTGGAGATGCAAAGAGTCAGACACGACTGAAGTGACTTAGAATGCATAATACAATTATTCATTTTTTCTTGTTTATATTGTTGTTGAACATCCTAGTTTAGCACCTTAATTGAACCAGGCCTAGAATTTTTCCTTATATATCATTTGGTTAAGTAGATACACCCCTCCATACTCAAGGTCATTGTTACTGACTGAGGGAAGTAAATTGGTATAATAGTCACAGGTAGCAGAGGAATCAAGGCAATCTGTTCTTGTAACTCATTCATATCCTCTAAATCTCTTTGAACTCTCCTGACTGCACCACTTCAATCATGTGATAAATTGCCATTATGCATATTGGACCTTATGACTTGGCACATCGAATAATGAGTTATTTATGCTAGGATACTCCAGTAATATATCCACTTGATGTCCTATGACCCTGCAGGTAGTTTCTACTGGGGCACAGTAACATATGAGGAGCTCCCCTTTTTACAATGGGTAGTTCTCTGCCAAATAAAGCATGAGTAGCTATAGTGCTCTAGGAGTCTGAACTGTGCTTCCTTTATCTGTGCTTGTCAAGGTAGATCACAACAAAATGCGGAAAATTCTTGAAAAGATGGGAATACCAGACTGTCCTACCTGCCTCCTGAGATACCTGTATGCAGGTTAAGAAGCAACAGTTAGAGCTGGACATGGAACAAGGGACTGATTTCAACTTGGGAAAGGAGTACATCAAGGCTGTTTACTATCACCTTGATTATTTAACTTAAATGCAGAGTACATCATGCAAAATGCTGAACTGGATGAATCAGCAACTAGAATCAAGATTGCTGGGAGAAATATCAACAACCTCAGATATGCAGATAATACTAGCCTAAGGGCAGAAAGCATAGAGGAACTAAAGAAGGTGACAGAATAGAGTGAAAAAACTGACTTAAAACTCAATTTTGAGAAAACTGAATTCATGGCATCCAGTCCCATCACTTCATGGCAAATAGATAGGGACAAAATGGAAAAGTGACAGATTTTATTTTCTTGGGTTCCAAAATCACTGCAGATGGTGACTGCAGGCCTGAAATTAAAAGACACTTTCTCCTTGGAAGAAAAGCTATGACAAATATAGATAGAGTATTAAAAAGCTGCTGCTGTTTAGTTATTCAGTCATGTCCAACTCTTTGCAAGCATATGTACTATAGTCCTCCAGGCTCCGCTGTCCATGGAATTCTCCAGGCGAGAATACTGGAGTATGTATGTATGTATGTGTGTGTGTGTATATATATATATATCTGAATTGATAAAGAAAATTATATATCTATATCTATATCCATATCTCTCTATATATATCCACATAAATTGTTAAGAATTAGGATTGAAGCTGGTTAGAAGGGTGATTGTTCAGCAAGGCCTGATTGAGGTCCAAAATGGTTACATAGTTACAAGAAACCTTGAGACCAAAAGGTTTCAGCGAAGCAGATAGTAGATACTGTTTTGAGAACTACTAGTCCCGTCCCTTGGACTGCAAGAAGATCCAACCAGTCCACCCTAAAGGAGATCAGTCTTGGGTGTTCATTGGAAGGACTGATGCTGAAGCTGAAACTCCAATACTTTGGCCACCTCATGCGAAGAGTTGACTCGTTGGAAAAGACCCTGATGCTGGGAGGGATTGGGGGCAGGAGGAGAAGGGGACGACAGAGGATGAGATGGCTGGATGGCAGCACCGACTCTATGGGCATGGGTTTGGGTAGACTCTGGGAGTTGGTGATGGACAGGGAGGCCTGGTGTGCTGCGATTCATGGGGTCGCAAAGAGTCAGACACGACTGAGCGACTGAACTGAACTGAACTGAGTGCTGTCCTTGAGTGTGATATAGTTCAGAAAATTTAAGTTTTCAGTGATGCAGAAATATGTCTGAAAACACATGCACAATGGCCTCCTGGCTCCATATTGGATGCCTGAATCCCAGGTACTCCATCTTGATTTTTAAATGTATTCTCTTCTTTAGTGGTTAAAGTATATGTACAATGTAAGTTTAATAGGCCACGAAACATGTAGTTCTAGCTAGCATGAAGGTTAGATTAAAAAATATTTAAGCCAGAATGAGTTCTCCTTAGTCAACATATGAACATTTCTTTTATCATACTGTATTATATAGCAGAAATTTGCTAAGAGAATAGATTTTAAGCATTCTCAACATAGATAGATAGATAAATGAAAACTATATAAGGTGGTGGTGGTTTAGTCCCTAAGTCATGTCTGACTCTTGTGACCCCATGGACTTAGCCTGCCAAGCTCCTTTGTCTATGGGATTTCCCAAGCAAGATTGCTAACTGGATTGCCATTTCCTTCTTCAAGAGATCTTCCTCACCCAAGGATCAAACCTGGGTCACCTGCAGCCAGTCTCCTGCATTGCAGGCAGATTCTTTACCAACTAACGTGTTAACTTGATGGCAGATCTCCTTTCACAATGTATACCTACACCAAACATTCACATCATACACTTTAAAGATACTACAATGTTATTTGTCAATTGTACCTCAATAAGCTAGAAAAATTAAAATGAAATAAGTAAAAATTTACATTTGTAATTTTATGTTATGTGATTTTATTATAATAGAAATGGAAAAAAGTCAAACTGATAAAAGCAGAAAGATGGGTATAAAATAATGAGTGAAAGTGCAAATGTTAGTCACTCAGTTGTATTTGACTCTTTGCAACACCATGGACTGTGTAGCCCACCAGGCTTCTCTGTCCATGGGATTCTCTAGCCAAGAATACTGGAGTGGGTAGCCATCCCCTTCTCCCGGGAATCTTCCCAACTTATCATCAAAGCTGGGTCTTCTGCATTGCAGGCAGATTCTTTGCCCTCCGAGCTACTAGGGAAGCCCCAAAATACTGAGCACAGGGATTCAATTGAGTTCATTAACAAAGCCAAGAGCTGGTTCTCAGAAGTTATTTCTTGCCTGTGAAGTGAAAATGAAAGTAACTCAGTTGTGTCCGACTCTTTGTGACCCCATGAACTATACAGTCCATGGAATTACCCAGGCCAGAATACTGGAGTAGTTAGCCTATCCCTTCTCCAGGGGATCTTCCTGACCCAGGAATCAAACCAGGTTTCCTGCACTGAAGGCAAATTCTTTACCAACTGAGCTATGAGGGAAGCCCTTGCCTAAATAATAGACAAATTGACTCATCAGAAGAAACAAATATATCTAGGTAAGACATTTACAGTACAAACTCCAAGTTGAATATTCCTAAGGCTAGAATCTAGAATTTGCATGTATGATTTCCTGTTAACTGCTTCTCTCTTAGGCAGGCCCATATAGCAAATTTTCTTCCTGGTGAGTTGTTGTTCAGTGACTAAGTTGTATTCAACTCTTTTTTGCAACCCCATGGACTGTAGCCTGCCAAGCTCCTCTGTCCATGGGATTTTCCAGCAAGAGTACTGGAGTGGGTGCCATTTCCTCCTCCAGGGGCTGTTCGTAACCCAGGGATTGAACCTACTTTGAATTACCACTGAGCAACAAGGGAAGTCCTGGTTTTTATTTCTCACTTAGGCTAGTCCATATATCACATTTTCCTCCTGGTAGTAGTGACAGATAATTAAAGATAGCTCATGAGTATCACTAGAATGTAAGCTCCTTGAACTTTCATTATACATCATTTTAAAAATGCCAACAATTTAAACAATGACCACCATATACAACATCTTAATACTTATTTGTTGAATTGCTGAGTTATTACAAATGGTCGTAAAAAACCCACTAATTAATCAGCTAGCCTTTGGGATTCTGGTCCAGCCAAATAGTGAATCCTAAATGGAACTTTAAATTGAAAAAATGTTCAAATATTTTTGATGAAAACTGTACATCTCCCCTTGATTTATGTATCATTTGAATATAATTTTGAGAAGATTTCAGAAATAAGTCACTGAAGCAAAGGGAGAAACAGGATTGGTAGAATAAGAACACATAAACCACATAGCTATAGGGAGTCAGATATTTTAAAATATGTATTTGTATAAAGTCTCCAGTTACAGCTTTCAATTTATAGGAAATCTGTGGGACACAGAAACATATTAAATATCATTTATGCCACCAGCAAAATGCAGATTATAGAGAACCACTTGGTGAAGGACTTATTATCTTCAACAAAAAATTTGTAAAGAAAAATAAGAGATGGAAAGAATTACGTAGTTTAAAAGTAATTGGCTTAGTTGGTAGATTTTGAAGATGGATAATGGTTTATTATGCTAAAGTCTTTTCTTGGGTGTTTGAAATTTTTCTCAGCAAAAATTAAAAAAATGTACATATAAAATAGTAGGCATGTATTAAGAATTTGTGGTGAAGCTATTGGCAAAGCAGGCTTTGTATATTGTATCATTAAACTATCTTGTGAGTTAGGTATTTTCCTTTAATTTCAAGTAATTAAGTTATTGCCTGTGGTCACAGCTAATACAATGTAATGCAGGAGACCCGATTTCGATCCCCGGGTTGGGAAGATCCTCTGGAGAAGGGAATGACAATACACTCTAGTATTCTTGCCTGGAAAATCCCATGGACAGAGGAGCCTGGAGGGCTACAGTCCATGGAGTAGCGAAGAGTCGGACATGACTGAGCAACTACACTACTAACCATTAAAAGAGCTAATAAGAGATTAAACCAGACCTAATGATGTATTTGTAGGCTATTTTTCCTCTGGGTCATTAATACTTAATTTCAACAGAGACTACTTCTGAGGTCAATTTCTAACTTAAAGAAGACCATCCTTTAAGAGCCCTTTAAGGTAAGAATTACCTCCTACTTTTCCTTTATTTATATTTATACTCAAAGAAGTGTATACACAAATATGTGTCTTATATATATTTACATATGTATGTACATATTCATATGTATATATATGTATGTGTATATATGTAAACAGAGAAAATATCAATTGACCTAGTTCATTGCATTTATCTATGCTCAGAGAACAAGAATGTCATGCTTTTTATATACCCATAGACATAGATAGGAACAGAGTGAAAGGAAGAAGATTGAGGCTTTAAAATATTTCCAGAATAGTGTCTCTTATGGGAAGAGATAAAGGAACATAAAAAAGAGTCTTTAATAAATAAATACACAAATAAATGTTGAAGATGCTCTAACCCCTCTTTTTTGGGTCCTGTTTAAATAACAGATGATTTTCTATTGTGTCACTTTGTTACTGGAGTGTACTGTCTCAAAAATACTTGCAAGTTTTAGACATTAAACTAGAAGGATACACATTAGCCTCATCAGCAACCAAATGTCATATTCCTGATCATAGTATGAGAAAAGTACAATTCGTTTTATAATTTAGAACTAGACTTCTTAGAAAGAATTCTGAAAGAAAGGATGAATAATTAGCACTGAAAACTATCTAATTCTTTAGCAAAGCTTATTTCACAGTTTTGCTTCAGTGTTCACCAGCTGCAGAGAAGGCAATTCAAACGCCCTAAATTAATCCCAGCTGCAACACAATTAACACATTTAAAAGTGATAAATATATGTTAAAAAAACAACAATTTGGGGTCAATTTAGAATGAGTTGTCAGAAAGTCGGAAATTGCCTAAATCTTTTTCATTTCTTGTCTGTTAATTGTAAATTTCCATAATCAATTTGGATTGGGAGAAAAGTTTTAAATAACTAAAATATTAATACTGTTTTCAAATACATGTGTTCTCTTTAATCTTAAAGTGAAGGCTCTGACTAGAAAATGTTTCATAATTTCAGAGGAATTGAAAATATTGGCTTATCCATTTTGACATTCCAGGGAAAAGGGAGAAGCATAATTCTGATCCACTATCAAGGAGACATGTCTTGTCTTGAATAAATAGTTTGAAATAATACAGGTGGCTGCTCTGTTAGACACTGTCTCAGTCATCCGCATGCCATGTGATTCCCGTACCACACAGCCTCTACGGCAGCAGTAACTGAAAGGGATCACAAGCTCTCAGAAGTGGTAGTTTGATGATCATAGGACTGATTTGGAGGCTTCCCACTGCCATTTCTCACCTCAGTCCCATATCTCTGACATCCATATTTGGAATACACCAGCTTAGTTGAGATAAGAGTTTAACAACAGTAACCACAACAGAAAACCTCCAGAAGATTTTAGGATTTTAACTTCAAAATAGATGGTACCTTTCCTTCGGAAACAAATGAGAAGGTCTGTCGTGAACAATTCATTCTTTACTTTCCCCCCGTTTTATTATTTCATTTTCGCAATAACCACATGAGTATTCTTTTTTTTAATTAATTTATTTATTTTTTATTGAAGAATAATTGTTTTACAGAATTTTGTTGTTTTCTGTCAAACCTCAACATGAATCAGTCATAGGTATACATGTATCCCCTCCCTTTTGAACCTCCCTCCCATCTCCCTCCCCATCCCACCCCTCTAGGTTGATACAGAGCCCCTGTTTGAGTTTCCTGAGACACACAGCAAATTCCCATTGGCTATCTATTTTACATATGGTGATGTAAGTTTCCATGTTACTCTTTCCATACATCTCACCCTCTCCTCCCCTCTCCCCATGTCCACAAGTCTGTTCTCTATTTCTGTTTCTCTGTTGTTGCCCTGTAAATAAATTCTTCAGTACCATTTTTCTAGATTCTGTGTATATGCATTAGAATACAATATTTATCTTCCTCTTTCTGACTTACTTCATTCTGTATAATAGGTTCTAGGTTTATCCACTTTATTAGAACTGACTCAAATGAGTTCCTTTTTATGGGTGAGTAATATTCCATTGTGTATATGTACCACAATTTCTTTGTCTAGTCATTTGTCAGTGAATATCTAGGTTGCTTCCATGTTCTAGCTGTTGTAAATAGTGCCGCAATGAACATTGGGGTACATGTGTCTCTTTCAGTTTTGTTTTCCTCAGGGTATATGCCTGGGTGTGGGATTGCTGGGCCATATGGTGGTTTTATTCCTAGTTTTTTAAGGAATCTCCATACTGGCTTCCATAGTGGCTGTATCAATTTACATTCCCACCAACAGTGCAAGAGCGTTCCCTTTTTTCCATGCCCTCTCCAGCATTTATTGTTTGTAGACATTTTGATGATGGCCATTCTGACCCTTGTGAGGTGATATCTCATTGTAGTTTTGATTTGCATTTCTGTGATAATAAGCAATGTTGAACATCTTTTCATGTGTTTGTTAGCCATCTGTATGTCTCCTTTGGAAAAATGTCTCTTTAGATCTTTTTCCCACTTTTACTTTTTGATTAGGTTGTTTGTTTTTCTGGTACTAAGTTGTATGAGCAGCTTGTATATTTTGGAAATTAATCATTTGTCAGTTGTTTCATTTACTATTATTTTCTCCCATTCTGAGGGTTGTCTTTTCACCTTGCTTATAGTTTTCTTTGCTGTGCAAAAGCTTTTAAGTTTAATCAGGTCCCACTTGTTTACTTTTGTTTTTATTTTCATTACTCTAGGAGGTGGGTCATAGAGGATCTTGCTTTGATTTATGTCATCGAGTGTCCTGCCTATGTTTTCCTCTAATAGTTTTACAGTTCCTGGTCTTACATTTGGTTCTTTAATCCATTTTGAGTTTATCTTTGTGAATGGTGTTAGGAAGTGTTCTTATATTTCATTCTTCTACATGTAGCTGTCCAGTTTTCCCAGCACCATTTATTGAAGAGGCTGTCTTTGCCCCATTGTATATTCTTGCCTCCTTTGTCAAAAATAAGGTACCCATTGGTGCATGGGTTTATTTGGGCTTTCTATCTTGTTCCATCAGTCTATATTTCTGTTTTTGTGCCAGTACTATACTTTCTTGATGACTGTAGGTAGCTTTGCAGTATAATCTGAAGTCAGGAAGGTTGATTCTAGCTCCATTCTTCTTTCTCAAGACTGCTTTGGCTATTGGGGGTTTTGTGTTTCCATGTGAATTATGAAATTTTTTGTTCTAGTTCTGTGAAAAATGCCATTGGTAATTTGATGTGGATTGCATTGAATCTGTAGATTACATTTGGTAGTATAGTCATTTTCACAATATTCTTCCTACCCAGGAACATGAAATATCACTCCATCTGTTTATGTCATCTTTGATTTGTTTTATTAGTGTCTTATAATTTTCTGTGTAGAGTTCTTTTGTCTCCTTAAGTAAGTTTATTCCTAAATATTTAATTCTTTTTGTTGCAGTGGTGAATGGAACTGATTTCTTTATTGCTCTTTCTGATTTTCCTTTGTTAGTATGTAGAAATGCAAGAGATTTCTGTGTATTGATTTTGTATACTGCAACTTTGCTAAACTCACCGATTAGTTCTAGTAATTTTCTGATACTATCTTTAGGGTTTTCTATGTACAGTATCATGTCATCTGCAAAAAGTGAGATCTTTACTTCATGTGAGTATTCTTATCTTCATTTTTATGTTTGAGGAGAATGATCCTCATAATAAATATTTGCCAAAAATAAAAAGCAAATAAACATTTGCTAATAAACACACACACATCACTGTCATTTTTTACTTCAATGGTGCACAATGTTTCACCACTCTATAAAGGGTGCCTTTTTTGTGTTTATAAAATAAGTAGAACTTATAGTTAAATTTATAGTACTATTTGAGATAATTTAGCACCTTCATTTCTGGTGGTGGTTTTTCATGCTAATAGGCTTGAGTTAGAATGTGGCAGAGAAAACAGTAAGACATGGTGATAAATTAGGTACAAGAGAACAAAAAGCAGAAGTAGCAGGGTCACTGAGACTGGAAATTCAGGTGCCTGGGAAAATGGAGATCTGCCACTGGGAGAACCAGCAAGCTTACAGAAAGAAGTGATGTTTTAAATTTTAACATATGAGGTTTAATATGTTCAATGGCTATTAAAGGCAATATTAAGAAAATGAGTACTTAGCATAATTCTGCATACAGTGCATTGTTGGTAATTTGAATTCACAGTGAAGAAAATTTAAAAGAAAGAACTTGGAAGAGGGAAAAAATTAGCTAGTAAAATAAAAGCTCTAAGAAACTTACTAAAAAAAAATCATAAAATTATTTAAACACATAATTATAGAGATTATTCTTAGGAGATAAATTAAGGAGATTTAGTGTTTACAACAGTAAGAAAACAATAGCTGATGCTGGGTGATTATAGGTGTTAACTAGAAACCCCTGGATGAAGAACTCAAAGAAAACAAAATCTCAGCAAAAAGAGAAAGTGATATTAATTTTTAAAAATTACATGAAAAAAATTACATTATTAACTGGAATTTCCTTGCATACTGAATGCAAAATAGAATAATTTACATATTGGTAAGTCTTTACAATGATATGTACCAAGCATGTTTATAACTTCTTGTATATTGCATTTCTGATACTCTTACAACCTTAGGAAGTAAACACTATTATTTTAATTTTACCTTTCTTCAGAAATATAAGTTCTTTGCCCGTGTCTCATATCTGATGAATTGTGGAGCTAGAAATCAAACTCATTTAAAAGCTTGTTCAATTCTATTTATGACCTTCTTCTATGTTAGATTAAATTAGAAATAAAGAGATCCAGTGAATAATATGGCCATTTTCTGGAATGAAATAAAAACCTATATAACAGATTAATAAGAAAGACATATTCCGTCTATAAAATTCTTCTCTCTTAGCTTCCGTGATGTTATTTACAATTATTCCACATCCTTCTCTATATATTTCAAGTCTTTAGCTGCTACTTTTTATCTCTTAGTGTTGGAATACCACATTTTTCCAGTATCTGCTTCTACTTACTTGTTTACATTCAGGTTTTTACCAACTATTAATTTCCAGTTACTCCCAACAGGATATCTGCAGATGTGTGTCCTCAGGAATTTTAAATTTATAATTTTAAAGTCTCATGTCAGAAATTCTCTCATATCAAGTTGTATTGACAGCTAGCTTATAGTATCATTAGTGACCCAGTTATTGAAGCCATTGGGCCATTCATTTTTCCTTCATTCCCTACGTCAAGTTAGTCTTTGTCACTTAATTTAAAGTATCTTATCTGTCCTTCCTTTATGCACCTACCAAACTTCCTTAGTTTATCTTCTATTAATTTTTCAAACCAATAATGTCAATAGGCAACTATCTATTTTTCTTACTGTTAAATTTGCACCCTTCAAGCTTTGCTGTCTCCAAAATATTTTCTCTACAATATAATCCCACCTTAGCAAAATTTGGTTTTTCATGTAATTAAAAAACCCACAGTTTTAAAATTATATTGTACATACCCCAGTGTTCTATGGAAATCACTTAAGAAAAGTTATGTCACTTATAAAGAAAATATGCATGAAATTGTTATATTATTTTTCTAATTTGTGATCTTTTTCCATAGTGCCAATTATGCTTTTCTAGTATAAAACCTAATGCAGAGATACATGAAATTTCTCAGTTTGCAGTGACATTAGGGTCTCAGAAAATTTTCACAATGCTCATATACAATAAATAGGTAAAAAGATAATAGAAAGATAGATAAATATATAGATAATCATAATATTTAAATTTTTATTTATTAAGGAGACAGGTATAGACAACATATTAAGTATTTTTATCCTAATAATTTAGTATCTGCTTGATAAATAATGCACATAAATTTAAAGATTAATAATATTTTAATATACTTTTAAATTTTAAAATGTATTTTAAAGTTAAAATAATATTTTAATTACATTTTTTTAATTTAAATAACCACAGTTACTGAGATGATGTGTGTATCTGTTGGTACTACCCATTGTTTAAAGCTTGCTCTTGCTCAGTCGTGTCTGACTCTTTGTGACCCCATGGACTGTAGCCTGCCAGAGTCTTCTGTCCATAGGATAGTTCAGGCAAGGATACTGAAGGAAGTTACTATGTCCTTCTCCAGGTAACCTTTTCAACCCAAGGATCCAACCTGCGTCTCCTCCATCTCCTGCATTGGCAGGCAGAGTCTTTACCACTGAGCCACCTGGGAAGCCCTTCTGAAAGCTTAGCCTTAGATTACTTAATACCATGCTTGTTTTCTCTTTAGGGGTGCCTTTTGCTTAGTACTTGCTTTTTCTTACAACTAACTCCAGAAATCCAACTTTTTAAATATATGATGTCTTCAAAAGGAAAACAATGTGTTCTTATGTTCAAAATGTGAACTATCTGAAGTTAGTGTTAACACAATGACAGACAGATCTTGAGCATCACTGAGTTTCCCTAGAATCTATGAAATATTAAGAGATAGCTTTCTAACTTTACTACAGTATTTTTGGCACACAGTTTATGAATCATACACCTCAAACAAAATGAAAAAAAAAAAAAAACAAGCAAAAGAGCTCTCCAAGTCTTTCTTCTTTACAATGTAGTGCTTACATGATATAGATTTAGTCAGTTGCCCTAACCAAAACACCTAATTTTAAAGAGAAATTGCATATTCCATCTTGCTGCCTGGGGTCATGGCAAAGGCAAGTGATTCAGTCTCTAGCAGGATTTGCTTTAGAATGGTAGTTCTTAGCAATGTGTCTGTCTATGTGTTTGCTGAGGACCGCTGAGAATCTGATAAAGCCTGCAGGTGTCTTCTCAGAATGTTTTTTAAATGCAAAATGTACAGGCATAGTGAAAGTTCTAGATAATGCAATAAGAAAACAATGTGTACATATATGAGGAAAGGAAAAAAGAAAACTTCTTTTAGATTGTCTGTATAAAATCAGGAATCAGCAACAAAACAAAACTATCAGAACTAATAAGTGATAATAACAAGGTTTTAGGATATAAGGTTAATTTACCAAAGCCAATTGTTTTCCTATATATCAGTAACAAACAATATAATTTAAAATTAAAAACACATTACCATTTATATAGCTTTGAAAAAAGTGAAACAGGTGAAAACACTGAAGAAAGTTAAACAAAAAGGTATAAATCTAACAAAATATGTAAAAGATCTATATAAGGAAAACTATAACACTAATTAATTCAAACAAGAGCTAAATAAATAGAAAGATATTCTATGTTCATTGTCAGGAAAACTCAATATCATAATATTTTAGTTCTTCCCAAATTGATCTCTTAATTCCATTCTATCCCAATAAAAATCCCTGTAAATTACTTTATGGATATCAGAAACATGATTATAAAATTTGTATGGAACAGCAACAGACCCAGATTAACCAACATAGTATTGAAAGAGAACAAAGTCAGGTGACTTATGCTAATTACTCAATTTAAAGACTTACTGTAAAGTTAGGGTAATCAGGACAGTGTGGTATCGGTTTTTACTTGTCTATTGGAAAGAATAGACAAGCAAATGAATGGGACAAAATAGAGAGCCAAGAAATAGACCCCAAGAAATACAGTCAACTGAATTTGATACTGGAACAAAATACAATGGAGAATAGTCTTCAACAAATGATGCTAGAACGACTAACATCCATGCAAGGAAAAAAAAAAAGTGAATGCAGACACAGATCTTATACACAAAAATGTTAAATCAAAATGATCATAAGCCTAAATGCAAAACAGAAAACTGTAAAAATCCTAGAAGATAACACAGGACAAAACTTAGATAATCTTGACTATGACAATGAAATTTTATTACCGTCTATCAATCAATCCCAGAGGCATGTTCTATGAAAGAAATAATAGCTAAACTCAATTAGGTTTAAAAACTGCTGTGTAACAAAGTCACTGTGAAAAGATTAAGAAGACATTCAAAAAATTGGGAGAAAAATCTGCACAAGACATATGTGATTAAGGACTGTTATCTAAAATATATAAAGAACATGTCAACCTCAACAATAAAAGAAAATGAACAATTTGATTTAAAAGTGGGCAAAATACGTGATCAGACACCTCAGCAAGGAAGATACAAAGATAATCAATAAGCATATGAGAAGAGACTCAGCATCAAATGCCATCATGCTGTGCTATGCTGAGTCGCTCAGTCGTGTCTGACTCTTTTGGACCCCATGGACTGTAGCCTGCCAGGCTCCTCTGTCCATGGGATTCTCCAGGCAAGAATACTGGCGTCAGTTGCCATGCCTTCCTCCAGGGATCTTCCTGACCCAGGGATCAAACCCACATCTCCAGTACCTCCTATATTGGCAGGCAGGTTCTTTACCACTAGCACCACATGGGAAGCCCAAATGTCATTAGGGAACTACAAATTAAAACAACAATAATATACTATTTTGCAACTATTAGAATGACAAAGAGCCAAAAATATTGAATACACTAAGATCTGACAAGGATGTGAAGCAATAAGAACTTTTACTTTCTCTTAATGGGAATGTAAAGTGAAGCAGCCACAATGGAAGACAATGTGGCAGTTTCTTAGAGCTAAACATACTCTTATCATATGATCATGCTGCATGATACTTATTCAAAGAAGTTTAAAACTTATGTCCAAACAAAATCCTGTACATATGTGTTTATAACAGCTTAATCATAATTACCAAAACTTGGAAGTGACCAACAGTCTTTCAATAAGTGAGTTTACAAATAAACTCTGGTACATCCAGATGATGGAACATTATTTGGTGCTAAAAAGAAATGAGCTATTAAGTCATGAAAAGACATGGAGAAAAGTGAAATGTTTATTACTAAGAGAAAGAAGCTAATGTAGAAAGGCTACGTACTGTATGATTCCAACTACATGACATTCTGGAAAAGGCAAAACTATGGAGATCAGTGGCTGCCAGAGGTTAGGAAGGAAGGGGGGAACAAACTGGTAAAACACAGAGGATTTTTTAGAGCAGTGAAACTATGCTGTATGATACTGTAACTATGAATGCATTTCATTATATTTGTCAAAACCCATAGGACATGCAATACCAAGAGTGAGCCCTAATATGAACTACAGTCTTTGAGTAATAATGATTTTTAATATAGGTAACAAAAGTACCACTCTGATGCAGAATGTTGGTAAGTGGGAGAGGCAGTGTGTGTGTATCACAGCAAGGAGTATATGGACACTCTGTATACTCTCTGTTGAATTTTGCTTTGAACCTAAAGCTGTTCTAAATACATGTACAAAATATGTGTATAAAGGAAAGCAAATGATTGCAAAGAAAGCTCAGAAATACATCATCAAAATATTTTTAAAAGTTTGCAGTATAGTAATATATTTGTATTTTAAAGAGAAATAAATGACATGATCAAACAATAATTCACTTACCAAAAGTTTGAAGTAATAATAAAGGTAAATACTAATAGTATTCACAAATTTACAACTACCACAGTGATATGAAATATCTCTACATTTTACTTGTCTAAGTCACTGGTGCTAGTAATACTACTAATAATTATTTATTAATTATATTTAATTTAATAATAAATTCACTGATTATAATTAATCATTACTTAATGCTAATAATTGCCTATTTTTATGATTACATAAGTTAACAAAAATAAATATGGTATGTAATTGTTTTTCCCAACAAACTGCTCAGGTATTCTGAATTGTGACTGAAAATCTTTTGGAATTTCATGAAACAGAAGTTATGAACCATGATTCAGAATGTCTTTGTGAGACAAAGGCAAGCTGTCTTCACGTTATAGTTCTGAGGTATGATGATGGGAGTTGATTCTGAAATCTGAGTCTTTTTTTTCCCCACAGTTACGGTCTGTCTGCCTCCCTTAAGAAATCCTTTCTCCTTATGATAAGAAGAGTAAATTCTCTTATTGTAATAAGAAGTTTGTTACATATGGTAATAAGAATAAAGAATGTGTCAAGAAATCAGAAATGCAGACACTCTGTACCCTTTCTCCACCAGTTCAGTTCCAAACACAAGACTAGTTTCCATAGAGTGGTACATATCGAAGTCATAGATGAGATTTCCTTTGGGAAAGTAAAAAATATAAACAGAAAATAAAACTATAAAACTTTATTAGTGAAGGAAATTGACACAATCAGAGCTGTGGCTTATATCCAGGTCTTGTTTTAGAATTATGTTGTTTGCATATTGCTCATTGTTTGGATTTTAATGTCATTCAAGAGAAAGGCTAGGCCACAGTGAAGTCCTACTGTAAGTAAGAAGTTCTTACTGTACAAAACTCATAAAATAAGAATAATTATTTCAAGAGACTAGTGAGAGTTTTTATAAAGTTGTTACTTAATTTTGGTCTCCCCCATCTATACTTAATCTCAAAGAAACATTCCAATATATATGTGAGAGTAAATGGAACATGAACCAAGTACTTTAACTTCTTAAAAGCAGATTACTGATATTACTAGTTTCCTGTTATTGCTTTGTTGAGTTTTATAGGGAAGAGAGAAATGCTAGAGAGGTTTTTTTATATTTAACTTAAGATTGAATTCACTTTTGTGTGGTAAGCAAGAATATGTGTACACGTCCTAGTAAAAGAGAAAGAAAAAGGAAGAGACTCAGAATTCAAAGTTCATATCAATAATGCAATGTAAACTATTATCTGAGGCCAACATCTAAGAACTATTCAGATCAGTTCTGCATTATAAAAGTTTGCTATCCCAAGGATGAGGCTTTTTATGGATTTTTTTTTTTCTTCGTGCCAGGAACTTTATTTCAAAGGGAGGTTTCAATTGCATTTCTGTTACCTCAATAAATCTAGGCCAACAACTAAACTGCCAGAGGGAACGATAAAGCTGAATGAGATCTAAAAAGATTTACTATTAGTCAATGTGTGGAGAGAAATTCATTCAGCCATTAAACATTGTGTTTCCCAACCAAAAGAGGAAAAAAAAAAAAAAAATGACATGGGAGTCAATCTATATCAACAGATTGCTGTTGAAATCCTGAGTTGTTAATTTGATAGTGAGCTATAGCATTACCTGTTTCATCATCTGCATCTCAGAACATCCAATAATCTTCAGGGAAAAAAAAAATGAATGCAACAAATATTTAGTGGAATGCATCTTCCTTAAAAGTCCACACAGGGGAAAGCAATTCACACCAGGTTTAACCTGTGAATTACGTCTGAAAATATAGTTATTACAATTTTCCATTTCTGAGCTGATGGCTGGCTGTGCCCACCTTTCTGTAAAGTTGAATAGCTTATATGTGAAGGAGGAGGTAAAGTCAATGTAAAATAATACAGAAGGTCATGAAGAGCAAACTTCTGAAGGGTTGATGTGATTGTCTTCAGATTGATTGCCCTGAATGAAAGACTTGCTATTAATTTCCTTCTTTTTCATATTTCTCATTGATTGTTCTACACATGTTTTGAGTAAAATGATCAAAATATTACTTTTCATAAATAATTTGAAGCTTTATTAATGCTATTCCTGATCAATATTATTTTAAAATGCTTATTTTATTTTTTTTCTGTTTTTATTTATTATTTTTTCCCAATTATTTTTATTAGTTGGAGGCTAATTACTTTACAATATTGTAGTGGTTTTTGCCATACAGTGACATGAATCAGCCATGGATTTACATGTGTTCCCCAT
Source organism: Cervus canadensis (assembly GCF_019320065.1). Lineage (NCBI taxonomy): Eukaryota > Metazoa > Chordata > Mammalia > Artiodactyla > Cervidae > Cervus > Cervus canadensis. The sequence goes on along the minus strand of NC_057402.1, from coordinate 30,497,514 downwards.
CCTGAACCCCCCTCCCACCTCCCTCCACATCTCATCCCTCTGGGTCATCCCAGTGCACCAGCCCTGAGCACTGTCTCATGCATCCAGCCTGGGCTGGTGATCTGTTTCACCCTAGATAATATACATGTTTTGATGCTGTTCTCTCAGATCATCCCACCCTCGCCTTCTCCCACAGAGTCCAAAAGTCTGTTTTATACATCTGTGTCTCTTTTTCTGTCTTGCATATAGGGTTATCGTTACCATCTTTCTAAACTCCATATATATGCGTTAGTATACTGTATTGGTGTTTTTCTTTCTGGCTTACTTCACTCTGTATAATGGGCTCCAGTTTCATCCACCTCATTAGGACTGATTCAAATGAATTCTTTTTAATGGCTGAGTAATATTCCATTGTGTATATGTACCACAGCTTTCTTATCCATTCATCTGCTGATGGGCATCTAGGTTGCTTCCATGTCCTGGCAATTATAAACAGTGCTGGGATGAACATTGGGGTACATGTGTCTCTTTCAGTTCTGGTTTCCTCAGTGTGTATGCCCAGCAGTGGGATTGCTGGGTCATATGCAGTTCTATTTCCAGTTTTTTTAAGAAATCTCCACACTGTTCTCCATAGCAGCTGTACTAGTTTGCACTCCCACCAACAGTGTAAGAGGGTTCCCTTTTCTCCACACCCTCTCCAGGATAAAATGCTTATTTTAGTGAAATGAAAAATCAAAACTTAGAAATAGTTTCTTTAGGCATCCCGATCCTGGCCAGTTTATTTATAATTTTTGTTAGTATGAAAATATCACTATGTTAACTTGTACATAATTTTTTACTTGACTAAATCGGGAAAACTTAATTTATGGTTAGAGTCAGATAAACTTCATTTAGTCGTTGCTGTGAATTGGGATGGATAGATAGGTAGATCGACAGAACACACAGATTATAACTCACAAGCCGATTTCTAATCTTGATCCACTTAAAAGATTGCTGGTCATAATGCAATTGACCATTTTTTCCCTTGAAAATAGCTAAAAATTAATATGATAATGAGTCAGTCTTTGCTTGAGATTGAATAGACCTAAGTGTTTATCTGTTCATTTAGAGTCTTTAGGTACATTAACAAATAGACTGACTTATCACCAAAGTCCCCTTCATGAAACAGAGTCTTGTTGTGCAAAGGGGCTTGTGTAACACAATGAAGCTATGAACTGTGCTATACAGGGTCACCCAAGACAGATGGGCTATAGCAAACAGTTCTGACAAAATATCCACTGGATGATAAAATGGCATCCCAGTCTAGTATTCTTGCCTAGAGAATCCACAGACGGTATGAAAAGACAAAAAAAAAAAAAAAAAGACATTGCAAGACGAAGCCCTCAGGTTGGGAAGTGACCAATATGCTACTAGGGAAGAGAGTGAAAGTGTTAGTCACTCAGTCATGTCTGACTCTTTGTGACCGCATGGACTGTAGCAAGCCAGGCTCCTCTGTCCATGGAATTCTCCAGACAAGAGTGGGTATCTATTCCCTTCTCCAAGGGATCTTCCCAACCCAGGGATCAAACCTGGATCTCCTGCATTGCAGGCAGATTCTTCACTGCCTTAATCAATAGGGAAGCCCTACTAGTGAAGAGTGGAGGACAGTTACTAATAGTTCCAAAAAGAATGAAGTGGCTGGGACAAAGCCGAAAGGATGCTGAGTTGTGGATGTGTACGATGGTGAAACTAAAGTCTGATGCTATAAAGAATAATAATATCACATAGGAACCTTGAAAGTTAGCTAAGAATCAAGGTAAACTGGATGTAATCAAGTGGGAGATGACAAGATTGAACATCAACATCTTAGGAAACAGTGAACTAAAATGGATGGAATTGGATGGAATAGGGCAAATTTAATTCAGATGACCATTATATCTATGACTGTGGGCAAGAATCCCTTAGAATAAATGGAGTAGCCCTCATAGTCAACAGAAGAGTCCAAAATGCAGTATTTGGTACAGTCTCAAAAACAACAGAATGATCTCAGTTCATTTCCAAGGCAAACCATTCAACATCACAGTAAATCCAAGTCTAAGCCTCAACCACTGCTGCTAAAGAAGCTGAATTTTACTGGTTCTCTGAAGACCTACTAGACCTTCTAGAACTAACACCAAAAATAGTTGTCCTTTTCATCATAGGGGATTGAAATGCAAAAGTAGGATGTCAAGAGATACCTGGAATAACAGGCAGGTTTGACTTTGGAGTTTAAAATGAAGTAGAGCAAAGGCAAATACTTTTTCAGGAGAACATGCTGGTCATAGCAAACTGTTTTCCAGCAATCCAAGAGATGACTACATGGACATCAGCAGATGGGCAGTACTGAAATCATATTGGTTATAGTCCTTGCAGTCAAAGATGGGAAAGCTCTATAGAGTCAGCACAAACGAGACCTAGAGCTGACTATGACTCAGATCATGAGCTTCTTGTTGCAAAATTCAGGCTTAAATTGAAGAGAGTAGAGAAAACCACTAGGCCATCAGGTATGACCTAAATCAAATCTCTTACGATTATACAGTGGAGGTGACAAATAGATTCAAGAGATTAGACCTAGCAGATAGAGTGCTTGAAGAATTATGGATGGAGATTCACAACACTATGCAGGAAGCAGTGACCAAAACTGTCCCCAAGAAAAAGAAATGCATGAAGACAAAGTGGGTGTCTGAGGAGGCTTTACAAATAGCTGAGCAAGGCAGACAAGTAAAAGACAAGGAGAAAGGGAAAGATATAACCAACTGAATGCAGAGTTCCAGAAAATAGCAAGGAGATATAAGTAAGCCATCCTAAATGAACAATGCAAAGAAGTAGGGGGAAATAATAGACTGGAAAAGGTCTCTTGAAGAAAATTGGAGATCCAAGGGAACATTTCATGCAAGGATGGGCACCACAAAGGACAGAAATGGCTAGGACCTAACAGAAGCAGAGGAGATTAAGAAGAGGTAGCAAGATACACAGAAAAGCTATACCAAAAAGGTCTTAATGACCCAGATAACCATGATGCTGTGGTTACTCAACTAGAGCCAGACATCCTTGATTGTGAAGTCAAGAGGGCCTTAGGAAGCATCGCTATGAACAAAGCTAGTGGAGGTGATGGAATTCCAGCTCAGCTATTTCAGATTCTAAAAGATGATCTTGTTAAGGTGCTACACTTAATATGCCAGCAAATTTGGAAAACTCAGCAGTGGCCACAGGATTGGAAAAGCTTCCATTTCAATCCGAAGAAGGCAGTGCCTAAGAATATTCTAACTACCATATTCAGTTCAGTTCACTTCAGTCACTGAGTCATGTCCGACTCTTTGTGACCCCATGAACCGCAGCACACCAGGCCTCCCTGTCCATCACCAACTCCCAGAGTCCACGCAAACCCATGCCCATCGAGTCGGTGATACCGTCCAACTGTCTTATCCTCCGTCGTCCCCTTTTCCTCCTGCCCTCAATCCCTCCCAGCATCAGGGTCTTTTCCAATGAGTCAGCTCTTCACATCAGGTGGCCAAAGTACTGGAGTTTCAGCTTCAACATCAGTCCTTTCAATGGACACCCAGGACTGATCTCCTTTAGGATGGACTGCTTGGATCTTCTTGCAGTCCAAGGGACTCTCAAGAGTCTTCTCCAACACCACAGTTCAAAATCATCAATTCTTTGATGCTCAGCTTTCTTTATAATCCAACTCTCACATCCATACATGACTACTGGAAAATTCATAGCCTTGACTAGATGGACCTTTGTTGATAAAGTAGTCTTTGCTTTTCAATATGCTGTCTAGGTTGGTCATAACTTTTCTTCCAAGGAATAAGTGTCCATGGCTGCAATCACCATCTGCAGTGATTTTGGAGCCCAGAAAAATAAAGTCAGGCACTGTTTCCACTGTTTCCCTATCTATTTGCCATGAAGTGATGGGACCAGATGCCATGATCTTAGTTTTCTGAATGTTGAGCTTTAAGCCAACTTTTTGACTCTTCTTTTTCACTTTCGTCAAGAGGCTCTTTAGTTCTTCTTCACTTTCTGCCATAAGGGTGGTGTCATCAGCGTATCTGAGGTTACTGATATTTCTCCCGGCAATCTTGATTCTAGCTTGTGCTTCCTCCAGCCCAGTGTTTCTCATGATGTACTCTGCATATAAGTTAAATGAGCAGGGTGACAATATACAGCCTTGACGTACTCCTTTTCCTATTTGGAACCAGTCTGTTGGTCCATTTCCATTTCTAACTGTTGCTTCCTGACCTGCATACAGGTTTCTCAAGAGGCAGGTCAGGTGGTCTTGTATTCCCATCTCTTTCAGGATTTTCCACAGTTTATTGTGATCCACAGAGTCAAAGGCTTTGGCATAGTCAATAAAGCAAAAATAGATGTTTTTCTGGAACTCTCTTGCTTTTTCGATGATCCAGCAGATGTTGGCAATTTGTTCTCTGGTTCCTCTGCCTTTTCTAAAACCAGCTTGAACATCTGCAAGTTCACGGTTCATGTATTGCTGAAGCCTGACTTGGAGAATTTTAAGCATTACTTTACTAGCATGTACTCATTTCATGTGCTAGTAAGTTTATACTAAAAAACCATCAAGTTAGGCTTCAGCAGTATGTGAACTGAGAGATTCCAGATGTACAAGCTGGATTTCGAAGAGGCAGAGGAAGCAGAGATAATTTGTTGAATGATGGAGAAAGAAAGGGAGTTCTAGAAAGACGTCTATTTCTGCTTCATTGACTACACTAGAGCCTTTGACTGTGTGGATCAAAACAAACTGGAAAATTCTTAAAGAGATGGAAGTACCAGACAACCTTACCTGTCTCCTAAGAAACCTGTATGAAGGTCAAGAAGCAACAGTTAGAACTGGAAATGGAATAATGGACTGGTTCTAAATTTGGAAAGGAAAATGACAATGCTATATGTTGTCATCCTGCTTATTTAACTTCTATGCAGAGTACATCATGTGAGTTGATGATCTGGACGGATAGCTGGGATCAAGATTGCTGGGAGAAATCTCAACAGCCTCAGATATGCAGATGATAGCACTCTAATGGCAGAAAGTGAAGAAGAACTAAAGTTTCTTGATGAGGGTGAAACAGGAGAATAAAAAACCTGGCTGGAAACTCAACAGTCAAAAAAGTAAAATCATGGCATCCAGACCAGTCACTTCATGGCAAATAGAAAGGGAAGCATGGAAGCATTAACAGACTTTATTTTCTTGGGCTCCAAAATCACTGCTGATAGTAACTGCAGCCATGAGATTAAAAGATGCTTGTTCTTTGAAAGGAAAACTGTGTCAAACCTTGACAGCATTAGAAAGCAGAAACATCACCTTGCTGACAAAAGTCCATATAGCCAAAGCTACGGTTTTCCCATTAGTCTTGTGTGGATGTGAGAGCTGAACCACAAAGAAGGCTGAGCACCAAAGAATTGATCACTTTGAACTGTGGTGTTGGAGAAGATTCTTGAGAGTCCCTTGGACTGCAAGGAGATCAAACCAGTCATTCCTAAAGGAAATCAACCCTGAAGATTCATTAGAAAGTCTGATGCGAAAGCTGAAACTGTTCATACTTTGGCCACCTGATATGAAGAGTCAGTTCAAGAGAAAAGACCCTGATGCTCAGAAAGACTGAAGCTAGGAGGAGAAGGAGGCAGCAGAGGATGAAATGGTTAGATAGCGTCACCAACTCAATGGGCATGAATTCGAGCAGTCTCTGCAAAATAGTAGAGGACAGGGGAGCCTGATGAGCTATAGTCCATGGTGTCAAAAAGTGTCAGACATGACTTAGCAACCGAACCATTACCAAAGAAGCTGCTTATTACATTGTTTAATATCTGATCGTACCAGAAATGTGGAGATTGCCCTTTATTTATATTTTTAACTGAATAGGAAAATAATTTTTAAAATAGATGGCTACGTCCTGTCATGTAAATGTATCACATATTTTTAGGAAAAACAATACTATTAATTTTACCTCTATTGTGTCAGTTTCTTTTAGTATTATAGTGAATTTTTTCTACTTTATCTCTCTCTTCAGTAAGCTATCTAATAAATATGCATAGGAAATACTTGGCAATCCAAGAATAATGAGATGCTATAGTATAGTTTATAGTAAAACTATTGAATTCTGAAGTTCACTAAATTTCTCTGCTTAAAATAAAGAGAAAATGAAGTTAAATCCTAATATAGCCTTTAATATCAACTATTATTTTTTGAAATTCCATACTCATGCTTCTAGGTAATTTGCCTAACAGTGTAGTGCAATTTATCCAGGAAAGAGCTTGTTAGGTAATGTAATTATCAGTTAACTTGAAATGTATAAATTGCATTATAAATTACACTAATTTTTATATGTAATTCAAGTAGTAGCCAGGATCCTGTGGGGCTAGTGTCTATGATAAACTTTATAATATACAAAAGAATATTAAAAGAAATACAGCATTGGCATCCATGATCATGGAAATAATTCTCAACTTTCTGTTTACTTATCTTTCTCAAAGAGCATTAAAGAGTATATAAATCATAGTGTGAATTTTTTCCAACCTTCCTTTCTTCTTCACCTACTACTCTCAGTATTATCAAAATCTCTTTCCAAACGGTAAGATTATAAGATCCATTTTTTCCCTTTTTCTCATTCATTTCACCTCTGTAGTTTTTCACTCCTGTCAATAAATCTTGTTTGTTTATGATAAAACATTCAACTCTAGTTCTCTGTCTTCACCCTGATTTTCTGAGTATACATCACAAAATTTCAAGAGTGAAACTCAAATTTTGTTTACTTGTTAGAACATTTTTAAGGATGTATCCTGTTTAGCAGTTGTCGAACTGTGAAATAACATAAGCAAGTTATCTTTTTTGCCAGTTATTTGGAGATATCTTGTATCATGTTTCCCCTCTATCCATGCATTTCTTAAAGCTTGAATGGGAAAAAATATTTTGGACATATTGAGAGGAATTTAAATTCCTTGTGTATGGTACTCAGATCCATTATGTTATGCATTTGAACATATCTGCTGTACAGTCTTCATTGAATCAGGTCAGGGGAGGACAGAGAGGCATGCATATAGAAGCAATATAGTCATGTCTTTGGTCTTAAGTGATGAGTGTTTGGGAAGCAATGACTGATAGACCTTATGTAATGGCAAAGGAAAGTAATTGTATAGTATCCATATGCCAAAATTGTATCCATAGTATCCATATGGCATAGTAAGTATGTCATGTTATTTACTATGCCATAATTATTCTAAAGAAAGGAAGATGAATAGTTGGTACTGTTGAGTAATTATTGAAAAAAAATGGACTGTGGTTTACACGCTGAATGTGTTGGTGGGAAAGAAAAATATAGGAGAGCAATATAGGGGAGGAAGCCAGAAACTGGGGACAGCCTTTTCAGAAGATAAAGGACAACAATACAAGCATAAGGGAGGAAGTGTTTTTGAAAGGCTTGTAATTTAGCTAAGTACAGAATGTAATTCATAGCTACATTGTTTTTAATACTTAAATTTCCATAATGTCCTAATTCTGATATAATAAAATAGTATTTCATCCTGTATTTGCAAATATTACAATTTTTAGAAACTTAATTCACTGTCTTTTTATTTATCTCTCTTCTTTACCTTTTGGGCATTAGCATCTCCCATTTCCTTCACATTAACACATCCCTGGCTTCCTGCCATTTGCTTATTATCACCTCCACTGGGGAAAAACCAAAGAATAAATAAATAATTCAGAGGAAAAAAGACACACTCTAGTCACTTATTCTAACTCTTAACCATTTTGCTAATACTTTGGATAAGAGATGAAGTTTAAAATATAGGCTCTGATAAATCTTCAGTTTTCTCTGAAGTTTTACGACCCAGACAGCAAGTATCTTTTAAAAAGGAGGCTGCAATTTAAAGGAAGGCTGTCTTTGAGTTTTTACTTTCAGCAAATGAAGGAGTATTTGCTAATCATAGTTTTTTCATACTGACGCTATTAAAAAACACAAATGAAGATCTTGAGGAGATATAGTCATATTTATATCCATTATATTTTAAAAAATACTATATGAAAAAGTATGCATAATAATTTATTTCAATAACTTAAATTTTGTTAAATTACTGAAATAAAATATATATATAAAGTATCATATATAATATATATATACATATGTATTACACATATATATGGAGAAGGGCAAGGCAACCCACTCCAGTACTCTTGCCTGAAGAATCCCATGGACAGAGAAGCCTGGCAGGCTAGGGCTAGGAATCTGTAGGGTCTCAAAAATTTGGACACAGCCATGTGTATATATTTTATATATATATATACATATACATATATATATATACATATATATATATATATATGCTTCCCAGGTTGTGCTAGTGGTGAAGAATCCACCTGTCAATGCAGGAGATTCCATTCTGATGGCTGGGTAGGGAAGATTCCGTGGAGTAGAAAATGGCAATTCACTCCAGTATTCTTGCCTAGAAAATTTCATAGAGGACCCTTGCAGGCTAGAGTCCATGTGGTTGCAAAGAGATGGACACAGTTGAGCAGCTAAGCGTGCGTGCGCGCGCGCACACACACACACACACACACACACACACACATATATTGTTGTTCAGTCACCAAGTCATGTCTGACTCTCTGCAAACCCATGGACTGCAAATTTCGAGCACAACATTTTGATATCTGTTATCTACCTAAAATCAAGAATAAAAAGAGATATGGTTAACTCAATACACATTTTGAATTGAATGTAATAAATTTTCTATGAAAATAAAGGTTAGATGGTGGAAAGTGTTGAAGAAAAAATTAAACTAGTATAGGCAATCTGCCTACATTTAAAGGCAGAATCTATTATAGATTTTCACACTTTTGGTTTCCATGAATCATAAAGACTGAAATTTTTGTGCTTGTTTTCCAAGATCATTAAAAATGACACTAAAAACAGTAACTATGATACTGTGTTTTTAGATATTACTTGTTTTCCTAGGGCTTACAATCCTTTGCATAAAAATATTAAAAAAATGAAAGAAAACTACTGTTCAGCATTATCATGATATTTACTTATATTGATGGGATATTTATATCTCTGTTATTTAAATGATAATGTCATAATCACTTAAATGCAGAAATCTTTAACATAATTTGTAAACAAAAACACCTTGTATTGTCTATATTTTGTTGTTCTGTCATGTGCCCATTCACCACAACCATAATAATGATGATAATAGCTAGCATTCAAGAGCACATTATATGCTAAACACATTGTTCAAGGAACATACGTATACACATTCATTTTATCCTCAAGCAAAAATAAATAAATAAATAACATTATAACACAGGTACTATTTAATTATCATATCTTATAGAGGATAAATCTAAGGCTTAGAGACATGTAATAACTTGCCCCAAATCTACAGATATGTGGATTAAACCCAGCAGGTGTTAGGTGTTGGCCTCCATCTTTACTGTTTTATGGCCCTAAGGTATTGTACAAAACTCTAAATTACCAGAGATTGGAATCATTGAAACTAATGAAAGCAGAGAGTGCATGAAATTGGTAAAAAGTGCCAATGGTCAGTTGGTTTTGAAGGAGAAATATGATGACAGTCTCATCCTGAATCTCTAAAGAGGAATACCTAATAAATGTTAGGCATGTCCTGTTTCAGATTAGTAAATAATTATTTCTTATTTTTTTCTCAGTAATTTGTTTTCATCAAATTTGCATTGCTGTTTCAAACGGACATACTTTGAGTATTCCTGCTGTTATCAATCAATGCTTTGGGTGAACACAGCTACTTATTATTTTGATATCTGTTATTTGCTATAAGTGAATTTCAAGTCTATGTATTATACATTTTCATTTATAATAATAAATGTGCATTTAGATATATGCATATATATTCATATTGCCATAGTTTCTAGTGAGCATTTGGTAAATGTAACATTATGATAAATTTCTGTAGACATGTTAATACTTTTACAAATAATATTTAATGATAGTATTTAACATTTGAGTTCTTATTATTGAACAGGCTACCTAGAAAAAAATATATATCAAGAGTTCTACTAATTTACAAACACTGGATGTTCAGTTATTGCTATTTTGATTTTTTATAAGTCCAAAATTTTCAGATCATGAAGTGTGATTTCAATCATAGATTATTGGACATCTTGAAATTCTCTGAATATGTGAGAGAAAGATAATGGCTTCTCTAGTCCAAAGAGTCACTGCTTATTTATTTATTTTTAATTTTGTAGTGAATGCTTCTCTATTTGGCTCTGTAAGAGCACCATCTGGTGGCATCCAAGACTTCCAAAACAATCTGTAGACATCACTGTTGCCAATGAGTTGGTGGGGTATAGCTGTAAATTTGTTTGAATAAAAGGTTTATACCTTTTAGATTTGTTTTGTTTGTTCTAAGCTCAACAAGGCAGTTATTTATTATTTTGAGTGAATAATCCATACATGAAATCGAATTCCATGAATGAAGTACATAAAAGTCTATCTTCCCACAAAAGAAAAAAAAAAACCCTTTTGTTGATTGCTGAATGTTAGGCAGAAGTTTGCAGTGACTGGGTCTTAACTACAGGGAAATCATCTTGGTTCAAATTGAAATATCTATAGCCCTGTTTTGGTTATATTTGGGAGCAGAGAAGCTGTTAAAAATTGATCAAGATTCACTGCCAAACATTCTATTTATTCTAATTCTTTATAGTTGCAAAATATATAAAAATTGCAATAACTTTTTACTGAAAATACTGCTTCAATGTTGGGATTATTTTAACTGAACTTTTGAAACATCTGTTACATTCACAGTTTTGCCAGGACCATTCCCATAAAAGTATGTTTTATGCAAGAAAATGTTTAGACTGATGAATGACTAATGAGCTTGTAACAAGATATGGTTCCGATAGAATATAATACCAAATTCAACAAAGAGTACTATCCAGTATTCTACTTACTATGTTTCTTATAAAAGTAATATTTTCTAGGGAAACATAGTTTATAATACCTGTAGAAAGTAATATAAACATCGTGTAAGTGGAAAATTATTATCTATAAATTAGGAAAACAGAAACTAATTTTAATTGTCTTAACTATTCATATATGAAAATAAAATAATCAATATTTATTCACTTTTGGTTAATTAAGCATGATCTTATTCTCCTGAATCAAGTGGAAAATTAAAATCCATGTATTTAAATACATTTTGTAAATTTTCAGATCTGCAAATCTCTTCCCAAGATATCCTTTAGATTTCAAAAGGTTATAAATTACTTGATATTAATTTTGACTTTTATTAGTGAATTGAAAGATAATTTAAAAAATGACAGTGGTAAAGAATTCAAGTTCTAGAATCAGGCTGTCAGGGTTTAAACATCTTGTTCCTTTCTAGCATCTCCTTTTGGACAAATACATGAAACCTTGCTATGTCCATGCTAGAGCTATGGCTCCAGATCATAGTTTCCTCATGTCTCAAATGGAGATCAGAGATCCAGCCTCATAGGGCTGCAATAAGCATTATATTATTTAACATAAACAAAAAACTTGGAGTAGTGCCTACTTTTATCAAGCATTAAATACATAGTAGCTAGTATCTATTGAATTGTTTTCATAAGACGTATTCATTGGACTCTACCTGTAATTTCGCATGGAAGTACGCTTAACTAATATTCCATTTGTCTCGATGCAAAATAAGAATCACTGTATGTAATGTAAAGTTTATTTCTAATGCAGAATTTCCTAGCCAGTGCTGAGAATGAGTTCCGTGTGCCATTGACACTGGTGACCAGAGTTCCGAAGCTTGCGTCTGTTGTCTGTGAGCGGCACTGTCTGTCACTGTAGTGTGTTGACAAGTGTTTTCATGTCTCATAAGGTTTCATGTCTCATATGTGTCTCATGACACATAAGGTTTGGGAAACAGTGATCTGAGATGATGGTATGAAGGAATTTATATTGCTAAATTTACCATATTTAAGACCAATCATATGTGTTCCAGTAACCCATCATGTTGTTAGAGACTTAAGGGCTTATAATACATCAAAACAACACCCAATTCTAAATTAGTCAGAGATCTTAAATGAGCAGTTCTAATACACAAATGGTATGGAATTCTAGCAAGTGTCTCTGATTGCCTCACTGAAGGATCAAAAAACATTTTTGATTTTCTTTACTAATCGTTGGTCTTTCCATACTAACACCAGGTTGTTTTGAATTCTAGATTTTCTCATAACAAATATGCTCTTTCTCATAAGCATCAACATCTTTCATTCACTGCCTTATAAAAATGTCTGTTTTCATTCTATGAATTTTTAAAGCAACTTTACAGTGTTTGACTCACTATTGATTATTTTTCAGATATCATCTCACCTAAATCTACTTTAAATATTTCATTTGGGGTATGGCCTAACAAATGAAAACAAGCAAATTAAATTCCCATCCATGAAACCAATTCAGAACAATAAAAATTGAAAGGATAAGCTGAATATATTCAAGGAACTGTTTTGATATAAAAATATAGTCTAAACTAGAGCACAGTCATTTTATTTTGAAAATAGCGAGTTAATGGAAAACAATCTTTGTGCCAAAATGATTGCATTGGTTGAGATTTAGATATAAAAATAATTTAGCTATTTCCATATTCTTCCATCTGATTTTTGCATATACATACTCATTACCTAAAGATAATATTGTTTAAATAGGAATAAAATTTTATAGAGCAAGATATTACAGAAATGAGTTGTGTACAAATAAAAGCACAAATAAACTAAGGTTATCTAAAAGTATAATGAACTGTTGATTAATAATACATTAGCAGTTAACACAAAAATCAAATTAGTCATGTAAAGAAGTTTGCATATATATGTTTCCCTTGTCATTGATGGGGCTGTAATAGTTTTTAAAGCAAGCATGCCTGTATGATGAGTTCATTTAGTATTCAGTGTAATAGCACAGATAATAATGAAGTCATTTGGCTTCCATTATATAAACATTAGATAATGGATACCTATATTAAAATGCAACGCTTCTGTTTGTGCTTATTTTTATCTTCATTTGTACATAGTACTAAATCTTTAAAGTTGAGCTTTTATGCAAATTGTTGACATTTATAACTCTGGATGTTGAGTGACTTTTATGGACAAAAACATTCCATTATATTGCTTTGGATTACAAGATAGACAGCAGTTGGATTGTTAAAAAGGGTGTTCTTATGATTATTAACCAGTTGTCTAATCTCATTTTCCCCCTCCCATTTTTATATTGCTCTCTTTAAAGGAAGCAAGCATGTACAAGAACATCTTGAAAAAAATGCCCCATTATACAGTATCTCTGAAATATTTTATTTTTTTTTTTAATTTCTTGGGTGTTTGTTTCTTTTGTCCTTGCCATATTTATTCATTTGCCATAATACAGAAATAAACTAAAAATTGTGTTTTTAAATTACAATAAGATTTTCCCTTCCAGAGGCTGTTACAGTTGTAGGATAATGGTCTAAAAAAAATGACACTTACTTTTAGCTTTGTGAGGTTGTATAAACTTTTTTTTGAAAGAGAGAGGGTTTATGCTTATTCTTCTTCCCCATGTTTGTATTTCTAAGAAATTGTTCATTTCAGAGTTTAGAAACGCTAAATAGATGCTGATTTTCTAGTTCCAAAAAAGAACACAAATGGGTACACCAACCACATTAAAATGTTTCTTATATATTTTGTATATGTTCAAGATTTTTTGTAAATTTTCATTGTCATGTACTTATATAACAGAGAGTTAAAAAGAGAGTATATAGATAATTATAACAGCATACTAAGTAACTGTAATGTTGGAATTAGTATTCTGTATAAGCACAGAAAACTTGGATTACTCTTCATTTTTCATGGCCTGTTACAGAGAATTCCAAGATCAGTGTTAGTTAAATTATGGAGAGGATAGGAAGTTTATATTGAACTTTGCTTTGAATAAGCTTTCTTTGTATAATGAGAAAACTCCAAGTATGAAACAGCCTTTAAAGTTGATAAGAATTAAAGAAGAGTTTGGTAGGAAAAAAAAAAAAAGACTTAATTTAAAGGACTGATGTTTAAGTCTTCCTGTGTCTATCACTCTCCTCTGTCTTCCAAAATCATTGACTATAAACCTATTCTTTCATTAGTATTCAGATATAAGGAGGTAGCGCCTCTTGGCCTTCCTATGTGAGGTGCTCCTCAGCCAAATTCTCTATTCTGCTTCTGCATATTGCTTAATATGATATGTTGTTTTGTTTTAGGTGTTTCAAGAAATCTATGTACATATGTTTGGAAAAGGAAGGGTGTTTTAATAGCTGTTTCAGATAATGGTGGATATTCTTTGGTATTGTAGCAAAATTTAACAATGGTAATTTATTAAAAATTGTCTGCAATGTGAAATCTAAAACCACATTACAATGTGGAATCTAAACCTCCTATCCCCACTCCATATCCCGCCTCCATAATTTAAATAAGACTGTCTTGGAATTCTCTGTAATAGGCCATGAAAAATGAAGTGTAATCCAAGCTTTCTGTGCTTGTACAGAACAATACTTATTCCAACATTACTTAATGTTACTAAAATACTTAGTATTTTAAAAACTCAGTGAAGTTCTCATAGCTGCTCTGTGAAACTCCATTAGCCTATCTTGCATTTTTCATTGAATCTTTTATTTCTGTATGCTTTTTCCATTCTGTGCTTTGGTCATTTGGAAAATACAGTTAATCTTTTTGAACAGCACAGGTTTGAATTGCAGAGTTCAACTTATATGGGTTTTTTTTCAATAGTAAGTAACTGCAGTACCATATAGCCAGTGGTTGGTTGGACTTTTGGCTGTAGAATTATTAAGAGGAACCATGGATTCAGAGGGCCATTTATAAGTTATAAGCAGATTTTTGACTGGATGAAGGGCCAGTGCCCCTGATCTACACTTTGTTCAAGGGTCAACTATGTACGTTTTCTGAATTACAAAGATGTTCAAAATGGTTGCTCATTTCATTATAAAATATCAGAAACTTGTATTTGTTAGTATCACTAAAAGTCTCATCAAAAAGCTTTTAAATATGGGGAATATCTCAACCTCAAATACAAGTTTTCCAAAATTCCAATTTTCATTTGGAAGGTTGAGTATTATTTTTGTAGTAAATCTTATCAATTGTTTTTCTTGAAGTGATGGCTTTACTTTGCTACTTTATTTACTCGTTAGAAAATATCTTCCAGGTAACCATGTATGAATAACTCCCATTTGTCTGTCAGCTGGCATTTCAGATGAAAATGTTTTTGTATGAAAAAGAGAGCTCACAAGCACTTTTTTCACAACCTCTATCATATTTGAGCAGGTGGCTGATATGCTTTATATATACTTCCCATTTATAAAAAAGATTGTTAAAAAGACATGTACTTATATGATCAAGATATAATAAAATTAATTTTTACTGCTTCATCAAGGGCATTCTTTTAGAAAATATTTATTTTTGTTTTTGGCTGCACTGGGCCTTCCCTTCTGAGTATGGGCTTTCTCTAGTTGCAGAGAGTGAGGGCCGCTCTCCAGCTGTGGTATGTGGGTTTCTCACTGTTATGGAGCACAGGCTCTAGGGTGCGCGGGCTTTAGTAGTTGCTGACGGTGAGCTCCATCATTGCAGCTTGCGGACTCCTGAGCACAGGTTCAGGAGTTGTGGTGCATGGGCTTAGTCTCCCGACAGCACATGGCATCTTCCAGGACCAGGGATCAAAGGCAGGTGTCCCCTGCATTGCAAGCAGATTCTTAACCACTGGACCACCGGGAAAGCCTCATGAAGGACTTTCTTAAGTGAACCTGCCTTTTTGTATTTTTTCTTACTACAAATAGGTGCCAGTGTAGAATCAAAATGATCAAAGTTAACTTCTCTGATAACAGGTGAAATTTACATCATATTAGCTTCATAATGTGATGCATTGAGATAGACATAGTAGCATTTTTTCGACGTGCTCATCAAAAATCACAACCTAAATTGAATCACTTGCATGCTTAAGGCAAACCCAAATTAAAGATTATTCTGCAAAATAGCTGGCCTGTTTTTTTTGAGTCAAGGTAAAGAACACAGAAAAGACTGAGGATCTGATTCAAGAAAAAAGAGAGAGAGATTGAGCAAATGGTAGCTAAATGCAAGTGTTATTCTGGATTGAAAACTGGACCAGGAAAATTTTTCTTGTCATTTATAATAGGTTACAAAAGCAAAAATACAAAAAGGAGAATTCTGTTCTGATTCTGTGATAGCTCTACATTCTCTAAACAAATATTTTTGTAATTTGTTTTAAATTTTGCTGATTTAGTTTCCTCTCTTTCTCCTTTTTCTTCTTCCTTTCCTTTATTTTTTAAAGTTTTCTATTAAAATATAATTAATTTACAATGTTGTGTCAGTTTTCAGGTTTACACTAAAGTGATTCAATAATACATATATAATATATATGTATTTATTTATATGTATTCTTTTTTATCTTCTCTTCCATTATAGCTTATTACAAGATATTGAGTATGGTTCCCTGTGCTGTACAGTAAGTCCTTGTTGGTTATCTATTTTATATATATAGTAGTATGTATATTTTAATCTCAAACTCCTAATTTAACCCCCCTTCTCTTTGGTAACAATAAGTTTGTTTTCTCTGTTTGTGAGTCTGTTGTAAATAAGTTCATTTGTTTCATTTTTTTAAGATTCCACATGTAAGCAATATCATATGATATTTGCTTTTCTCTATCTGGCTTACTTCATTTTATGATGAAGTATGATAATTTCTAGGTCCCTCCATATTGCTGCAAATGTCATTATATTGTTTATTATGACTAATATCTCTCTATGTATATCCCATCTTTATTATCCATTCATTGGTCAATGGACACTTAGGCTGCTTTCATGTCTTCATTGTTGAAAATAGTGCTGCTATGAACATTGGGGTACATGTATCTTTTTGAGTTATGTTTTTTTTTGGCTA
Organism: Cervus canadensis; assembly: GCF_019320065.1. Taxonomy (NCBI): domain Eukaryota; kingdom Metazoa; phylum Chordata; class Mammalia; order Artiodactyla; family Cervidae; genus Cervus; species Cervus canadensis. The sequence goes on along the minus strand of NC_057402.1, from coordinate 30,480,574 downwards.
TATGCCCGGGAGTAAGATTGCTGGATCATATGGTAGTTCTATTTGTAGTTTTGTAAGTAACTTCCATACTCTATAGTATTCTTCATAGTTCAGTTCAGTTCAGTCTCTCAGTCGTGTTCAACTCTTTGTGACCCCATGAACCACAACACGCCAGGCCTCCCTGTCCATCACCAACTCCCGGAGTCCACCCAAACCCATGTCCATTGAGTTGGTGATGCCATCCAACCAGCTCATCCTCTGTCGTCCCCTTCTCCTCCTGCCCCCAATCTTTACCAGCATCAGGGTCTTTTCCAATGAGTCACCTCTTCGCATTAGGTGGCCAAAGTATTGGAGTTTCAGCTTCAACATCAGTCCTTCCAATGAAAATTCAGGACTGATTTCCTTTACGATTGGCTGGTTGGATCTCCTTGCAGTCCAAGGGACTCTCAAGAGTCTTCTCCAACGCCACAGTTCAAAACCATCAATTCTTCAGTGCTCAGCTGTCTTTATAGTCCAATTCTCACATCCGTACATGACTGCTGGAAAAACAATAGCCTTGACTAGATGGACCTTTGTTTGCAAAGTAATGTCTCTGCTTTTTAATATGCTGTGTAGGTTGGTCATAACTTTCCTTCCAAGGAATAAGCATCTTTTAACTTCATGGCTACAATCACCATCTGCAGTGATTTTGGAGCCCAGAAAAATAAAGTCAGCCACTATTTCCATTGTTTTTCCATCTATTTGCCATGAAGTGATGGGACTGGATGCCATGATCTTTGTTTTCTGAATGTTGAGCTTTAAGCCAAATTTTTCAGTCTCTTCTTTCACTTTCATCAAAAGACTCTTTAGTTCTTCTTCACTTTCTGCCATAAGGGTGGTGTTATCTGCATATCTGAGGTTATTGATATTTCTCCCAGCCATCTTGATTCTAGCTTGTGCTTCATCCAGCCCAGTTTCTCTTGCTGTACTCTGCATATAAGTTGAATATGAAGTGATAATATACAGCCTTGACATACTCCTTTTCCTATTTGGAACCATTCTGTTGTCCCATGTCCGGTTCTAACTGTTGCTTCCTGACCTGCATACAGGTTTCTCAAGAGGCAGGTCAGGTGGTCTGGTATTCCCATCTCTTACAGAATTTTCCACAGATTATTGTGATCCACGAAGGCTTTGGCATAGTCAATAAAGCAGAAATAGATGTTTTTCTGTAACTCTCTTGCTTTTTCGATGATCCAGCAGATGTTGGCAATTTGATTTCTGGTTCTTCTGCCTTTTCTAAAACCACCTTGAACATCTGGAAGTTCACGGTTCACGTATTGCTGAAACCTGGCTTGGAGAATTTTGAGCATTACTTTACTAGTAATTCTTCATAGTAGCTGTACCCATTTACGTTCCCACCAACAGTATAGGAGGATTCCTTTTTACCCAGCCTCTCTAGCCTATGTTATTTGTAGACATTTTCATACTGTCCATTTTGACTGTATGAATTGATACTTCTTTGCAGTTTTGATTTACCTTTCTCTAATAATTAGCCATGTTGAACATCTTTTCTTTCCTCTTATGCCTTTTTGACATCTGTATGTCTTCTTTGGATAAATGCCTTCTAGATCTTCTGCCAAGTTTATTGGGTTTTTTGTTGTTTTGATATTGAGCTGCATGCTGCTGCTGCTGCTAAGTCACTTCGGTCGTGTCCGACTCTGTGCGACTCCATAGACGGCAGCCCACCAGGCTCCCCCGTCCCTGGGATTCTCCAGGCAAGAACACTGGAATGGGTTGCCATTTCCTTCCCCAATGCATGAAAAATGAAAAATGAAAGTGAAGTCCCTCAGTCGTGTCTGACTCTTAGCGACCCCATGGACTGCATCCTACCAGGCTCCTCCATCCATGGGATTTTCCAGACAAGAGTACTGGAGTGGGGTGCCATTGCCTTCTCCGCTGCATGAGATGTTTGTATATTTCAGAATATAATCCCTTGTCAGTTACAACATTGGCAAATACTTTCTCCCATTCCATAGGTAGTCTTTTTGTTTTGTTTTTGGTTTCCTTTGTTGTGCAAAAGTTTTTAATTTTAATTAGGTCTGATTTGTTTATTTTTATTTTTATTACTCTAGGTAGTGGATCCAAAAACATATTATGGTGATTTATGTGAAAAACTGTTCTGCGTATGTTTTCCTCTAGGAGGTTTGTAGTTTCCAGTCTTACACTTAGGTCTTAAATACATTTTGAGTTTATTTTTGTGTGTGGTGTTAGAGAATATCCTAATTTTATTCTTTTAGATATAGATGTCCAGTTTTCCCAGCACCACTTATTGAAGAAACTCTTTCCTCCATTGTATATTCTTGCCTCCTTTGTTGCAGGTTAATTGACGACACATGTGACCACATAGGTGGGTTTATTTCTGGGCTTTCTATCCTGTTCGATTGATCTAAATTTCTGTTTTTGTGCCAGTGTCATACTGTCTTGATTACCGTAACTTTAATACTCACATCAAAAGCGTGTCACTGTTGTGTAGTCACTAAGTCATGTCTCATTTTTGCGACCCAGTGGACTTGTATCCACCAGGCTCCTCTGTCCATGGAATTCCCAGGCAAGCATAGTGGAGTTGGTTACCGTTTCCTTCTATAGGGTATCTTCCTGACCCAGGAAATGATTTCACATCTCCTGCACTGCAAGTGATTCTTTACAGTGGGAAGCTCATCAAAAGCATAGCAGATTGTAATAAATTATGAAATATAAAACAAAGACCCAAACATCTCCAAAAACTGGCTACCATCTTAATTAAACTGATTAGCAATATGTGATTTAAATTTTATTAGTTTCTCAGCCTTATCTCTTTCTCAAAAAACATACATAAAAGACAGACCCAGGAAATCATATGGTGAAGGCTGACTGTGTGAGTATCTCTCTAGGGATACACTGGAAATAAGATCAGTCATGAGAGTCACAACATGCAATAGCTCTAAAAAAATAAGCCTGGTTTTTTGTAGAGATACCCACCCTCTGGTCTCCATGGTCTATCACTCTTCCCTCAGTTTTTAAACACTTCTCTAAGTTTCATTGCTGGAACAAGATTTAACACTTTTCCACTATTATGTTTATTATCTATGCTAATATTGACACCATAGTCTGTATAGTCAGCATTTATTTTTTATTTTTCCCCAAGGCTCTGGGTTCCCATATGTATATACATATGTGTGTGTGTGTGTGTGTGTGTGTGTGTTTAAATTGATCTAGAAACCCCAGAAGTAGTTTTCAGGCAAATAATTTACCCTTAGGAGCAAGTAAAACCTGTTGTAGCAGTAACAATAAAAAATGGTTTCTCTAGAAACTTCTCTAGTTCTCTCTTACTAGAATGGAAAATGCAAAGATGTCAGGCGTCTTATATTTTCTCATTTAGATGCTTGTCTTTTGTGTCTAGAGGGTAAATTTTGTCTTTCATTTTTAAATTTGTTGGGTTCATATATAATTTTCATCCTCCTGTACAAGAACTCTAATCTACCTGCTGTGTAATTGACAGATATGAGTAACAGTCATATATTGGTATTTACCACGTGTTTCCTTTGTGTTCTCATGACTATAGTCTTTGCCTCTTCCTCTGTTTTCTTGCAGCTTTTGCTGTTCTGAAGATACTGAAGGAATATCAATCTCCATTGCTCATAAGTATTTTCTTTGTGAGATTCCCAGGGCATAGAGCTTCAGACAAAATGGTCTTGGATTTGTTAACTAAGTTTGGAATAATTCTCATTCCACACTGCAAGCTGTGGATGATTAGCTGAACCCTGAAGAAGTATTGCTTTCTTTCAGAAAAACTTCAGGGAAAATTTTAGGTATTTGCAACAATACTAAAAAATCTAACAAAAGTGTTAATATTTGTTCCATTGTAATGGTAAAATAGTTTAGCTGCATCTCATCCTTCTCTTCAGTACTCCCACTCTAAAACTAAATAATAATTAAAAAAAAAACCTCTTGACCAAAAGAGTAGTTAGATTCAAGACACAATTTAATCTCTTTTACACTTGGCAATTTTCATATAATCTAACATCAGCATTAAAGTTGATTTTATAGCTTTCAGCTTGTGTAACTAAATATTCCAATGGTAAATTTTTTAAAAATCTCTGTCCCAAATGTGAAGTTTAGTCATCACCTCTGGAAACATGAATGGCTTATAATTATGTTTTCATCCTATTTTATTTTTAATAACTTTAAAAATGGCAAGATTCCAGCTCAAGCAGGACACAGATTTGGGCAGTTGACCCAGATTGTTCTAGTCATGATTCTCCTAGATCACCAAATAGTAGATGATTTAATCCTGACTTTGAATTTGCAGATTATCTAGGTTTCTAATATGACACCCAATGTCCCAAGATATTATCTCTTGCATTACTTCCCCATAACTGTTTCATGGTTCTTCCACTAGCACAGATGTGTATGAATCTTGTCATGGCTTTCCATAAACCCTCTGAGGTCTATTTGACTTACAGTAATAACAATTATTTATAACCACTGTTTCTGCAACCGTGCTTTGGTTTGAAGTGTCTCTTAAGGCATTGTGTAGATGTGTAAATGACACAGTTTTCCGGGCATTTGACTCAAAGCTCGAAACCCAAATTTTAAAGAGTTTATGATTTCTGTCATTTACGGTGCAGTTTTCCAGTGATGATCAAGGCAATAGAAGACAGCACTTAGTGGGACTGAAAGTACTTGTCACATGAGAAGGCAGGTCTGCGTGGTTAATGTGATAAAATGGGGGATGGGGACGTATTGTGATGTGTCATTCAAAACTGACTGGTCTGTTCATCTCTACCTGTCCCAAGTCAGGTAATCATGTTATTTTCTTATGATGTTAAAAACAAGCAAGGTATAAATAGAAAATAAGGTAAGAATAAAGATAGGATGTGTTACATACTCCATGAAGAGAAGTCACCAGTTTACTCTAAGAAAACGAGGAAATAAATTGAAAATTTGAATACATCGAAGTTTTCAAGGAATATCTTTACATGGAAAAACTAAACCCAGCCAAACTCAGCAGCTATAGTAGTGCCGATTGGAGGTCAAATTGCCTAAGAGCATGGGATCAGACTAATCTTGGCTCATATCTGGCTCTGTTGGTTACAAAATGTAATTTCCATAAATTTCTTTAACCTGTCTAATCCTCATGGTTCTTAGAATCTCCTTCATAGTGATGCTAGGAGGAATGCAATGAGAACTACATATAAAAAATCCCTAACACAGAGTAGGTGGCAAGTAGCTGGTTATTATCATTAATAGCAGGAGCAATATCACAAGGTCAGAAAAAAAGTCTTAATGCCCTCTTCAGCTCTAAATGCATTTTTTTAAACAATTCTTTCCACTTGATAGGCCCAGTGCAAGATGGTCATATCCAGAGGCTCTTAAATTTTAATCACTGGTGATGAATTATATAGTGCAGGAGCTGCTCTGAAGGCAGCTTTTGGAATGGAGACTAAACTTTCACTAGTGGTTGGAAGTGGATAAATTAATTTATCTTTTCATCTCGGGTGAGCCCTTGGAGGAAATCATTATCATAAAACATTGTAAATCTATAGACTTGGCAGCTTTTGCCCTGCAGAGTCTCGGGACTTGAGTAAATATGGAGATTTAGAGATTTACTGTCTTTTCCTTTGAAGAGGTGATTTCCCTTGGTAGGGAAAGACGGACATGGCAATAGGCAAAAGAAAAAAAAAAAAAATGTTTTAACTTTGAACCTGAACCAGCTTTGAAATACATATATCTCTTTACCAGGATAGCTTTCCCAGCTGCAAAGCCATTTTTATTAAATTACAATATTAAAGTTTAGAGCAAAGAGGAGCTGGGGGAAAAGATCTTACTCAATATATGCACCTATCATGAATCAACAGTAAAGGCTGCGAATCATTATCAATATTTCCTCTGAGGCTTAGTGAGACAGAAAAACATTATTAGTATATATTGTCAAGGCAAGAAATTGAAAATGGAAAAGTAACTATTTAGCCTAAAAGTTAAAAGTTGCATTTGATTGAAACAAAGGTTTTTTAAGAAAATGTTTCTCTAAGATTTTTCCAGTAATTATCAGAGTGTTTATCTGTCTAAATCTGTCTGGTGCAGTGGTGTAGGATGCTTAGTTTTATCTGACTCTTTGTGACCCCATGGACTGTAGCCTGCCAGGCTCCTCTGTCCATGGACTTTTGCAGGCAACAATAATGGAATGGATTGTCATTTCCTTCTCAGGGGATCTTACTGACTGAGGGATCGAAACTGTGTCTCCTGCCATCTCAGATTCTTTACCACTGTGCCACCTGGGAAGCCCAGAAATCTTTGCCGAGATACACATAATTAAAACCATTATGTATCCTTTAGACATACATTATCATTTAATTCAATAAAATCCTTTTATGAAATCTCTTGAAGAATGTCTAAAGGAGAATGTACCTTCACTTGAGAGCATACATCCTTGAAGATAAGCAGTTTTCCCTGGAATCAGTTCTAACTGATAGTGCATAACAATCAAGTGAGATTCAAGCTCAGGGTACCTTTTGTATACAGAACAAAAGAAAATGAAGGAAAGTAAGTTTTAGAAGATACCTGGTGATTACTAAGAAATGGACAAACCTGTGAGGTAGGACAGGTTGCCTTGCATGTGTTTCTGGGTGTATGTGAGAAAGAGGAGGGGAGAGAGAGAGAGACTGAGAGTGACCAATCGGGAATGTAGCTATGTGACATGGTGATCCAGGCTCTCCAGCTTAAAGACCGTCATGATCAGAGGCTAAGCCTTCTTCATGTGCTAGGGTAGCGTTCCTCTTTCTTTTGTCTCTTTATTCATCAGTACCATCAGAAGCAATATGTCAGATAATTGGCATAAAAATGTGCTTGAATTGTTTTCCCTCTGCTATAGATATGATAGCAGAGTATTAGTCAAGAGAATATGAGACTTTCAGAAAAGACAGCATATGGGAACATCGATATGTGCATACGTGCTAAGTTGCTTCAGTCATGTCTGATTCTTTGCAACCCTCTGGACCGACTGGGCTCCTCTGCCCATGGAATTCTCCAGGCAAGAATACTAGAGTGGATAGCCTTTCCCTTCTTCAGGGAATCTTACTGACCAGAGATTGAACCCAAGTCTCCTGCACTGTAGGCAGATTCTTTACTGTCTGAGCCACCGGGGAAGCCCAAACATTGATATACTATGTTCTAAGTACCTAACTACCAGCAGTGTCTGTAATGACAACTTTCAACAACATAGACCAGAATATGATGTGTTGTGTTTTCTAGAATATCTTACAGTATCCCAAGAAGAAGGGAATTAAACTGTTTATAAATACAGTCATCCTTTGGTTTTAGGACCTACCCTGGTATTAAAAGTGGGTAGGACTTTGACTTTCTATACAAATCTGCATGGTTTGACTACATATAATGATAAATAACACATTTGCAGGAAAAGCATTGATAATATTAAAGAATTGTTCCAAGTCCTAACCAGTGGTTTTCAAGCACTATTGCTACAGTAGAGTTCTTCTCTTACTCTCTTATTTTGTCCTCTGCTTCTCCATCTCTGTCTTTGTTTCTTTTCCTCCTCCTCATATACTTTTTCCTTTTTCTTTAATCAATGGTTAAATGGACTCTTACATTAAACTTTACTATTTAGGCAAGAAAAACACAAACAAAGCCAGAAAGTTTAAAACATAGATGAGGGCAGGAAACCAAGTTTTACACAACCATTAACTACGAGTGTCTCTATTCCTACCTTCAGTGTGTGCCCAGGGAATACGAACAACCATAGCGGTTTTCAAAATTCCTTTTGAAAACTGTACTCTTAACTAAAGAAAAATCTGCAGTAATGGTAGAATTCTACTTACTACTTTAGAATTTCACTGATTTTAGACCTATAAGATAGTTATTTTAACAATGAAGTTGCCTGCTTACAAATTCAAATAATCCCGCTAAGGCAATACTAACTTTTTCCCATTGCATACTTATTTTTGAAATTTCAATGTCTTTGCTTTTGAATCTAAATGTTTCATATTAGCTTCTTAATGAACATATTAAGTAACATATAATTTGAATTCCTGAACAGTATAGTTCAGACTTTTATGGTGATCATATTACTGTCCCCACTTAACCAAAAAAATACCCTGGGAAGGATTTCCTCATATTTCTGTGAGCAGACTTATCAGATAATTTGCTTGTTTTTAGAAGAAAAAAATAATATACCACTTGACATGAACCAACAGATGTTGAAATAGTGATAGTGTTTATACCTTTTGCCCTTCTTTGAAATGAGTGGTCTTGACACCTATATTCATCGGTGTAATAAGAGTTCCAAGTTATGAATAATCAGTGTGAAATTGATACACATACCTTTGGCACTCATAACTATCTGAAATTGAGGATAATGGAGAGTCTATTTGGAAAAAAGAGAGGTACATAACATATATCCCCAGTGATAATATAACATATGCTAACTTACTCAAAAAAAAGAATCTTTTTAGCTAATTTATCTAATTTTTGTTTTTCTCTAAGAAGAACTTTATCAATTTTTTTATGACTATCAAAGCAGATTTTTTTTACATTCCTTCCTTCAAACTTCTGACTCCAAGACTAGTGGGTTTATCTGATTGTTACCACTCTCCATTACATGATCATCACTGGTATCATTAGGAAGAATTTTATTAAAAGGCATTAATATTAAAGAGGTACTATCTAGAGATGGGTTAGGGAAATCCAGTACATTCTACCAAATGGTGATTTTCATTAGCAATTGTTGATTGACTTTAATTTTAAAATATCCTGACTGACTGGCTGACATCTATCATCTTCAATAATAATTAAAGTTAACTGAAACATTGTATCTATAAATACTCTAATAATATACACAAGTAAATTCATGAAGATACCACATCCAGAATACAAAAATGAAAAAAGTAACAAAAAATCTTAGGTGTTATGAATATAATCATTAAAATATTTTTAAATGCGAGGTCTGGAAATGAAAGGAATCCCCTGGAAAAAATTTCAGAAATACAAAGATAAAATACACACATGCGTGCACACACACACACACACACAAAAACAAACAAAACAAAAAAACAAGGATATATGACTAATCTGAGAGGTTCAATAGCTGATGAATAAAAATTACTAAAAAAAAAAAAAAAAAAGGATAAAGTTAGATCACAATAAATCAAAGAACACTTAAAAAGGATTTTTCCCAAACTGAAAACATAAATCTTCAGATTGAAAGATTCCACCAAGGGCCCAGAAAAATGAGTAAAAATACTTTCACACTTATAATCCTTATTATGAAAGTTCAGAGCATCAAGAATATAAGGAGGATCTAAAAGTTCAAACTGGGAAACAAAAACCAATAAAAGAGATTCATATCCCTTTGATTTTAGCAATTGTATAGTGTACTGACAACAGTAAAGTAATTCCATAATAGTAAAAAAAATTTTTTTCAGTCTAGAGTTTCATTATTAATTTGTCATGATATGTAGAAAGATTTACTATACAAGGATTTGGTGTGTTTGTCTTCTAATGCAGTTTTACTAAATTATGTAAAGAATTACCCCAACAAAACGAAACACATACCAGGAAAAAGCAGGTCCTAACTTTCAGGAGGCAGTGTTTCTAGTTCTGACAAGCAATGAAAAAAAGTTTTACTATGATTGATACAATCTAGAGTAGGGAAAATAATAACTCATATGGAGCCAGAGAAATCTAATTTGTGGAAGAGAAATCTTTAAAAGCATAGAGACTATACTGGAAATTGTAAGAGTGTGACTGAGAATTGGAAACATGTAGGAAAAGTTTGGAATACTAAAAGTCTGTTCTAAAATTGTTGTTGTGTTGTGTAGTTACTAACTCATGTCCAGCTCTTTGCGACCCCCATGGACTATAGGAAGTCAGGCTTCTCTGTCCGTGGGATTTCCCAGACAAGAATAGTGGAGTGGGTTGTCATTTCCTTCTCCAGGAGATCCTCCTGACCCAGGGATACAACCTGTATCTCCTGCATTGGCAGGTGGATTCTTTACCCCTGAGCAACCTGGGAAACCCTATTCTAAAATTAGGGATTTATTATTGAAAAGTTGATGTATAAATTATTCTCTGCTTAAGCGTATTATTTAAAGTCACACAAAGGAAGTAAGAGAACTAAGGGTAATACCAATATGAATATAATTGTGAGGCATTTGTCAGAGAGACAGGAATGAATAATATCAATGAGCTAAGTTTTTTCATTTATTTTAGGAAATCGAGTGTCATTTAAAGTGTTTAAAACATTAATTATCCTTTTATTGAAGCAGATTTGTAAAGATACATGTATGCATATATTAGGTTTCCAAATGAATGTAATACAGATTAAAAAAATGTTAAAAATAATGGTGAATGCAAAAGCACTTAGCAAAATAAAGTAAGCATCAATTTTTTTTTTTAAAGTTATTACTGGCCAGATGAAGAGAGGCCTGAGTGAGATTTGATGATGAGGGAAAGAAAATGGAGTCTGCAGTAGTGGCGCTGTTTGGTGCCATGTGATGGAAGGGCAAGTGAAAGAATAAATGTCCAAGATCTGCTCTGAGGAAACATGGCCCTTTTGGGCAAACGGCTAAATCCAACTGCCTTGACTATACATCTTCTTAGCAAAAACGTACCACTTAAGCACTCTTGACTGGCATACAGAAGCTGATTCATTATCGTCAGTTTTCTATTCAGGGAATGTGCTTTCAACAAAACATTTGGGATTCATCTGAGGGACTATTAAGATAGAATTCAATAAGAAGGCATATCTGCATTGATTTTAAAGTATTTATTAAGTTACATATGCATTCTTTTCATTTTAACTCTTAATTCAATAGGAATTTATTTTCCTCTAATGTGTGGATTATAGGTCTGCATTTTATTTGTTACATATTAAATTATTAAGTGTAAAACTTTTGTTATTAGCGCACAGATATCTTGCCAGTACTCCATCTAGATGTGGCCTACATATTGCATTTTAATCATCATTTCTTTAGAAAATATTGTAAGATTTGGCAGATGTTGGTGTTTCTTTCCTCATTATTATTATTTTGATCGTTATATAATGTTCTCACTTTAAATCTAAATCTGGAATCACTTTATCACCTCTATAAAATGTCTTCTGATATTTACTTGCTTATAGTCATATCAAACACATCTTCACATTTTAAACACCCAAATAAATCAGTAATTATGCATTGTATTCCCCCCATCCATATCTCTAATGAGAGTATCCATCTGTCTCTCTCAATATCTCTGTATCTACATATAAGAAAAGCTACCACAATGAATTTTTTTAGTTTTTAGAAAGTTTTCATTAGTGTATAAGCTATTTGCTAGTGTTTTATAAACACATTATTTCATTTAAAAATAATGAAAGTAGTCTGTGGAAGGTAGAAGAAATATAGGGAACCCAGAGTCAGTACTGCAAGGATGAATATGTCTAAGGATAGCTGGTGAGAACAGTGGACCAAGAATGGACCATTGGAGTAAAGAGAAGATAATAACAGAAATTGATTTAAGTGGAAAGGGTAGGGGATGTAAGAGGGGACTACAGGACATAATTTAATTAGATGTATGAACATAGAGGGACAGTTGTAATTAAGAATTTAATAATGCTTCTGAAGTTTGTTCAGAAGCCTATCAACTTTCCTTTTAGCAATAACAAAAGAGGTTGTCTCAAATCAAGATATTCAACTTGGAGGCACAAGTTTTGAAAACTAAAAATCATGAGGTTTAAGAGGTAAGCTATATCAGTCCATTCTGGAAACCCAGTTCTTCTCTATCAGATGCTGAAAATTCCTTAGAGTAGTAAACCATTTGAACTTATTAATATTAACTAATTGTTTTGCTTAAACTTGAACAAATGACCAGGGAGGAAGAGTAATCCATAGGGGTGCAGAGCTTAATTTTATCTCAAGAGCTAATTATAAGAATAACCTCCGTGAATAAAGCTTGCCTATGGTAGAAGTGAACTTTGAAATTTCCAGTGTCTTGTCACAAAAAAATGTTATTTTTAATATTTACTGAAAAAGAATGCATGAAAAAATTAGGTTAACAATGAAAATCTAGGTGTCCAATAGTTTAAGAAACATATATTTGTGATTATCACTACTAATGGCACTAGGAAAAGACTGTTATTTAAATGTATTGCCAGGATTTCTTTCCTCAAAACGATCCATTTTATTCAAGTTTACGTATTTTAGACTGGTGTGTTTGCTGTTAGGGCATAATTATCCAACATTGTTGATTAATTTTTAATATTCATTAATTTTTATCTATGATTATAAAAGCCTTTTGGGTACCTGGACCCACTTCTAATGTGTGGGAGGGTGATTTTCCCCATACCACCAGCGCTCCATAGTCACCAGCTGGGTGTCCTATAATTCAACTCAGTTCAAACATCATCTACCAGTGTTTCCTTTGTGGCTCACAAGAATCTGCCTGCAATGCGGGAGACCTGGTTTGATCCCTCGGTTGGGAAGATCCCCTGGAGAAGGGAACAGCTGCCCACTCCAGCATTCTTGCCTGGAAAATTCCATGGACAGAGAATCCTAGCAAGCTACAGTCCATGGGGTTGCAAAGAGCCAGACATGACTGAGTGACTAACACTTTCATTTTCACTCTTGCAAGAAGACAGCTACAGTATTACCATATATAATACAGTTTGAACTAGATGTTTAGATCCAGAAGGAATCTAGCAAAGTCTGTTAAAATTCCTCTCTGTGTCCCACTGTCTCTGCATTGCCCAGCAAATGTTTCTCTACAGAACATTTGCTTTTCCATGTCCATGTGAATTCCCTTCTTTTTTTGAAAGTTCCAAACCACCACTCTCAGCATCCTATTGTATATTTAGCTGTCTTTAAGGTGAGGGATTCAGCCATTTTGGTGAGTTAATTCTCTTGAATCTCTCCCCCATATACATGCTATTAAACTTTTGTTTGATTTTCTCCTATTATCTGTCTCAAGTCAATTTAATTCTTAGACCAGCCAAAAGAACCTAGATGGTTGGAGAAAATTTCTTCTTCCCTAACATTATAAATCACAATGTCATAAAAAGTAAATACCACCTACTCTGTAATATGTAGAGAATACTAAAAACCATACAAAATAGAATTTTCAATTACCATAAAGCTACTTTGCTAGATATACATCTTTCCTAGCTACTTACAAAAAGACAGTATAGGTAATATTCCAAATGAAATGCTTCAGGCTTATAAAATGTTAAATGTTGTGACTTATCTATTATAATTAACATTAAAAGAAACACAAGTCACTACAATAACTTGATCAAATATGTAATGGGAAAAATACTTTTAACAAAATATTTCTAATTTAAAAAGATATATATATAGGTACATATTGTAGAGAGTATGCATATTTCAAAATACAAGTGTCAAGTGTCGATTAAAAGAAAAACTCACAACATAAAAGTTGTTTTATTTGGGGACCCTACTGAGGACTATAGCTCAGGAGGTGGATAGCTTCTCAGGTTGCTCTTAGGAACTGCTCCAAAGAGGTAAGGGAGGAGCCAGGATGTCTATATACCTATGAAGCTTCTTATTTTTTGGCTGGGTCATGTAGTTAAGCCTACTGCTACTGCTAAGTCACTTCAGTTGTATCCGACTCTGTGCGACCCCATCCCTGGGATTCTCCAGGCAGGAACACTGGAGTGGGTTGCCATTACCTTCAATGCATAAAAGTGAAAAGTGAAAGTGAAAACGCTCAGTCATGTCCGGCTCTTCACAACCCCATGGACTGCGGCCCACCAGGCTCCTCCGTCCATGGGATTTTCCAGGCAAGAGTACTGGAGTGGGGTGCCATTGCCTTCTTCGAGTTAAGCCTAAGATTACTGCTAATCATAATGAACAGACATCTCAGTTTAACAATTTTAAGTTCTTTTCTATGTGTGGGAAGATGCAAGAATCTGGGGTCACTGAAATTTGTCATTAGATGTGTATCTTAACTGGAGGAGGACATGGCAACCCAGTCCAGTATTCTTGCCTGGATAATCCCATGGACAGAGAAGCCTGGCGGGCTATAGTCCATAGGGCTGCAAGGAGTCAGACATGACTGAAGCAACTTAGCACACATGCACACACATATCTTAACTGGGCTTCCCTGGTGACTTAGTGGTAAAGAATCCACCTACCAAGCAGGAGACTCAGATTTGAGGTTTGGGTCAACTCCAGAAAGATTGCCTGGAGAAGGAAATGGCAACCCACTCCAGTATTCTTGCCTGGAGAATCCCATGTAGCCCGGGGGCTAAAATCCATAGGGTTGGAAAGACTCAGACACAGCTGCAGCAACTAAACAGCAAATATATTTTAGTTATCTGGGGACAATGTACAAAGCTCAGCATGCTTTCTGTCTTTCTCAAGCCTGAATTCCCCTCGGGTGCACTGTAGTAGTTAATGGGTTGATCCTTGTAGAACTGCAATGGCAGGCAGCATTTTTTTTTTTAATTTACACAGTTTACCACAGATTTTTGCAATGATACTTAGTAGAGATAATACATGTGAAGAGAAGCACTTAGCTCAATACCTGGCATAGAACAAAAGTTTTAGACACTTTTGTTTTCTGTTGCTATATCTTGAACTGGACTATGATGGGCTGATATTTGTTATGCTCCGTGGTATGTGTGTGCATGTGTGTATGTGGGCTAAGTCACTTCAGTTATGTCTGACAGTTTGTAACCTCATGGACTGTAGCCCACCAGGCTCCTCTGTCCATGGGCTTCTCCAGGCAAGAACACTGGAATGGGATGGCATTTCCTACTCCAGGGGATCTTCCCAACCCAGGGATCAAATCCTTATCTCTTACATCTCCTTCATTGGCAGATGGGTTCTTTACCGCTAGCAGACACTTTGGAAGCCCCCAAGGTACTCTATACATTACTAAATAATATATTTATGTAAATAAGATTTTAGAAGAATCTTTTACAAGCAAATAAAATATTTTTCTGGAAAAAAGTCTTATCAGCAGAATTCTTGTAATTGCAGACACTTCTGCTTTATTGAATATGCCAAAGCCTTTGACTGGGTGGATCACAATAAACCTTGGAAAATTCTGAAAGAGATGGGAATACCAGACCACCTGACCTGCCTCTTGAGAAACCTGTATGCAGGTCAAGAAGCAACAGAACTGGACATGGAACAACAGACTGCTTCCAAATAGGAAAAGGAGTACGTCAAGGATGTATGTTGTCACCCTGCTTATTTAACTCATATGCAGAGTACATCATGAGAAACACTGGGTTGGAGGAAGCACAAGCTGGAATCAAGACTGCCAGGAGAAATATCAATAAACTCAGATATGCAGATGACACTACCCTTATGGCAGAAAGTGAAGAGGAACTAAAAAGTCTCTTGATGAAAGTGAAAGAGGAGAGTGAAAAAGTTGGCTTAAAGCTCAACATTCAGAAAACTAAGATGATGGCATCTGGTCCCATCACTTCATGGGAAATAGATGGGGAAACAGTGGAAACAGTGTCAGACTTTATTTTTCTGGGGTCCAAAATAACTGTAGATGGTGATTGCAGCCATGAAATTAAAAGACGCTTACTCCTTGGAAGGAAAGTTATGACCAACCTAGACAACATATTAAAAAGCAGAGACATTACTTTGCCAACAAAGGTCTGTCTAGTCAAGGCTATGGTTTTTCCAGTGATCATGTATGGATGTGAGAGTTGGACTGTGAAGAAAGCTGAGTGCCGAAGAATTGATGGTTTTGAACTGTGGTATTGGAGAAGACTCTTGAGAGTCCCTTGGACTTCAGGCAGATCCAACCAGTCCATCCTAAAGATCATTCCTGGGTGTTCATAGGAAGGACTGATGCTGAAGCTGAAACTCCAATACTTTGGCCACCTCATGCGAACAGTTGACTCATTGGAAAAGACCCTGATGCTGGGAGAGATTGGGGGCAGGAGGAGAAGGGGACGACAGAGGTTGAGATGGCTGGATGGTATCACTGACTCAATGGACATGAGTTAGAGTAAACTCTGGGAGTTGGTGATGGACAGGGAGGCTTGGTGTGCTGCGATTCATGGGGTCGCAAGGAGTTGGACACGACTGAGCGACTGAACTGAACTGACTGAAGCCTTCCATTAGGTGATAGTTTATTCCTTATTTGAAATGCTGCAAACTCCTGAAGTTTGTGTTGTCCTTTCCTCTAATTCTAGATTTGTGAGATATTCTAGCATTGTGATTTTTACATTGCCTTTAATACACAAATAGTTTTACTATAATTCATTAATTTTCAGGGAGTTTAAACATTAATTTTATAATAATTTTATAATATCAAGTAGTAACTGTCTATATGTCCCATAATATATCTCAATCCTTAACTAAGAAAGTTGTTAAGCTGATATAATGCTGATTATTGAATTAAATATAACTTGCTGAAACTTCATTCCTTCCCCCTGATGACCTGCCCTGTTATTTTTGAGTATTCCTTCTATGTCTCTTTGGCATCTGAAACTATGTCTTTATAATCATTTGTTTAACAAATGCTCACCTTTCCAGAACAATTGTGTTTCCTTAGCCTTTTTAAGAGGCACTCCAAAAAGTTCTCTAGTCTAGTCTAAGAGAAATACACATTTCCAGTTTTTCTTTTTGTTGCCAGCATTCTTTCCTCCTTTCCTGATGACGTTAGATACTATTTATGATTTTGGTTATCCTTGAAGAAATTAATTAATTCCTCCATAAATTGTTCTCCCTTTCAGTTAAAATAACAAGACATGTTAGCAGTGCTCTGTATGAATTGCTTTGACAGTGTATGACTTACTGCATTGATTTTTCCATGATTCTTCAGGTAGTCAGGCACTTCTGAATTCTCTCTGGCATCTCTGATCAGCCTCTTGCAGAACACAATGTTTTTCTTTTCTTGATTTGAGATTTATAATTAGGACCTATTGTTTATTTGTCTTGTCAAATTAACTTTATTTGAGGGAACATGTTAGGTGTAATTTTGACATATCTTTAAAGCAAAATTTAGAATATTTGCTGACAGTGTTTAGTTTTGCTATTTAAATAAAACATTCCCTACAGTAAAGTATGTAAAGCACCAGCTTTACTGCTATTGATTTAGATAAGAGATAATTTTTTCATAGATGTAATCCTCTCTGCAAGGCAGGGGCTAAAAGATTCCCTTTTTCATGTATGGTCTTTTCAGGCCAGGTGAATATTATTTAATGTGCTGAAGTAGTAATTTGTCCTAGAAATGATACTGTAGATTCCAAAAGTTCCATTGAATAACATTTGTACTGGATTGAACAAATTTCAGTAATTATCCAAAAGATAATAAACCTAAGTGAAATAATCTTTATTTACTAATATTCCTGATTTTTTCTCCCTAAAATCCTGTCCTCAGGCTAAAGCTCTTTCCTTGAGAGCAATTCAGAGTTTAATATGTACATTATGAAATAGTACTTAAAATCGTTCAAAATGTATGTTAAGTTTCTAACTTGTTAATTCAAATTAATTTTGAAGTGAGCTGAGAGTATGTAGATTAAAAACAAGTTGAAGGTCATAGAAAAGAGAATGCAACTGTCATTTATTAATATTAATGAAACATTCCCCAAAATAATAACCATAGGCTCATACTTGATTCAGTATCTATATTATAAATCTAGAGAGTGAAAAGCCATAATGTCATAAAGAAGTGATTAAACTCTAAGTTGTTGAGATCATCAGTGAGGTTCAAATTAAAGCACCTGAAGAATCCAAAGAACATTGGAAGAAAATGATGAAATTTGAAATCTCATTTTTTTGTGTGTATATTATCTTCTAATTATTAATTTGTAATGAAAGAGCAGAAAGGCCTGGTTCAGCTAGGAGATCTGCTTCTAACTGGTTAGATTGCCTTAGATAATAATAATCATAGTGATAATGATAATAAAAACAATAGTTAATAGTAATTGAGTGGTTTGGTGGTCAGACATTGCATTGACGGTGTCTGCACATAATCCCATAATACTTTTAACAACCTATTTATTATTATCATGTTATGGAAAAGGAAATCAAGTTTAGAAAATTAAAGTAACTTGCCTAAGTTCATACAGCTTGGTAAAGTTAGAATTAAGAATTTAAATTCAGATTGTATGACTCTAGGAACTATATTCCTAATTTCTAGTTACAATTACATAATTTCTCTGAATATCGATTTCTTTACCATGGACAGGGAGGCCTGGCATGCTGCGATTCATGGGGTCGCAAAGAGTCAAACACGACTGAATGACTGAACGGAATTGAACTGAACTGAAGTAGAAATTGTAAATTAAAATGTGTAGAACTGCTGTGAGGTTCAGTTTTCAGTTGAAAAAAAATTTTTAAAGAATACCTATTCTGCACGGTAGATAACAGTACTGTGACATATACTATACTTTACAGACATATATACTATGTCTGGGGAAACCAGTACCTCTTACTGTTATGGCATTTGTGGTATACTGTGCAGTAAGGATAAGTGAACAGGTAGTTAAAATAAAATGTGGTAAGTCATCCTTCATTGTGCTCCTTTCTTTACCCCCATATCCAACTATCAGCAACTTTGTTTGGCTCTACTTACCCACATATTCTAGTAGTCATGCATGGATATGACAGTTCAACCATAAAGAAGGTTGAGTGCCAAAGAATTGATGCATTCAAATTGTGGTGCTGGAGAAGACTCTTGAGAGTCTTGGATAGCAAGGGGATCAAACCAGTCAGTCCTAAAGGAAATCAACCCTAAATAGTCATTGGAAGGACTGATGTTGAAGCTGGAGCTCCAATACTTTGGCCACCTGTTGTGAAGTGCTGACTCATTTGAAAAAATCCTGATGCTGGGAAAGATTGAGGGCAGAAGGAGAAGGGGATGATAGAGGACAAACTGGTTGGATGGTATCACTGACTCAAGGGACATGAGTTTGAGCGAACTCTGGGAGAAAATGAAGGACAGGAAAGCCTGGTGTGCTTCAGTCCATGGGGTCACAAAGAGTCAGACAGGGCTTAGTGACTGAACAACAACCCACATATCAAATCTAATCACCTAATCATGTCTATTGCTAAAATCCTAGGTCAAGGCAAAATCAACATATCCTCCTTGGTATATATTAATAAAAAGACTTTTAACCAGCTCACTTGCTTGCCAGGCTCTTTGGAACAGGATGCACGGATACAGAAATGAGTGGTAGGGGCAGATGGCCCAGTGTTGGTGGGTAAGGTCCTCCTGAAGAGTCTACAGTCTACAGTGCTGTCTGCTGCCTGCATAGTTCTGAGATTTAACTATGACAAAGAGTTCAGGATGGAGACTCTTTCAAGAAAGGTGAACCTTAAACTAAGGAGAAGGAAAATATGGCATCTTAGTAAAACTAAAGGATTTCAGTTTGTTGGAAGAAAAGATTATCATATGAGGTACCCCTGAAATGAGACTGTCAGATCACACAGAGTCTTACAGGATATATGCATGCTCAGTTGCTCCATTTTTGTCTGACTCTTTTGAGAACCTGCCAGGCTCCTTTGTCCATGGGATTTTCATGGCAAGAATACTGGAGTGGGTTGCAATTTCCTCCTTCAAGGGTTCTTCCAGGCCCAGAGATTGAACCCAAATCTTCTGTCTCTGCTTTGGCAGGCAGATTCTTTACATTTGAGCCACCATCTCCCTAGGAAATACTGAGGATATTGTAAATTACCTTTAATGTTATAAATTTCTTAGAAGTTTTAAGCAAGAAGAATTATGGTAAATATTGTGAGATATTTTATTTTCTTAATAAGAATGTTCCTAATATATGTGGTACTTGGGTTATTTGCATTTTACGTGGTCACTGATATTGTTAGATTTTCATCTGTCTTGTACTGTTTTCTATTCTCCTAATCTTATTTTTATTTCCTTTATTCTTACCAAGAATTTAGCTCAGCTACTCTCAATATTGCTGCTTCCACATCCATTTTATCTGCCCAAGCTGCCTATGGGTACCTTAGATTGACATTAACCCTTCGTGCCACTGAGTCACAAGTAAATATAAGTTCCTGACCTGCCTACTCAAATGGCCCTTGTGTTAAACAGTCTTTTCTGCTTCCCAGGGCCTTCCCCTTGTAAGTCCCTTAGATAAGGAGCTGAGTAAAACCCTGCTTTTTGGTTTGAATTAACCAGTCTGGCTTTAACTTGGGAACCCCAAAGCATTCTACACATAGACCTTAATAAAGTCGTGCTCCCCAGATCCTGCTGCAAAATCTGCCTGCACCCTATCTTTACCTCATGTGTGGCCCTTCAAGGCATGCTGCATGTTTTCTATGGGATCTTTGAATAATAAATTTCTGCATTTTAGTTTTCCTCTGGTCTTTGGTTAAAAAGAGGCCCATTATCCTGGGTTCTACATGACATAACCAAGTCATTGTTTTATGTCATTGTACATTCTTCTTTTTAAAGACATTATTCTGGTCTTCTTTTTTTCTGTCTTCTTATGGATTTGTGGGTTACTTTAATCATTTCATGAATCATTTTCCCTCCTTTGCTGACTGGTGAGCTGCAACTCATTGTTTAATCATTTTACGGTGGCTTTATAATGTACATCTTCATCATATCACAGTCTACCTTCAAGTATTACAGTACTTTTCCATCTTTCCCCTCCTGGATTTGTGCTGTTGTTGTCACCTCTCTTTTACATATCTGTCACATTCACAGAAAATTATTATTAAACAGTCATTTATCTTTAAGGTTTAGATCACAAGAAAAAATGAAATATATCCATCCATGTAACTTTCATTTCTAGGCACTCTTCATTCCTTATTTTCATCTGGTTGTCTTTTTTCCCTCCCATCTGAAGAAAATGTCTTTCATGTTTTGCTGGTCTGCTGGTGATGCCTGAAAAGTTTCACTTCACAGTTTTTTGGAAAGATATATTTACTTAGGAGATGAGAAAGCATTTTCTTTCAGTACATTAAAGATCCTCCTCCATTGTCTTCTCACTTACATATTTTCTATGAGAAATAAGTCATCATTATCTTTGATTTTATACATAAAATGTATTATGTTAAATACATAATTCATTTAAAGATGTCTTTTCCTCTGGCTGCTTTAAAGATTTTCTATCACTAACTTTGAGAAATTTGATTATGTTGTGCCTTGGAGTATTTATTTTTAATGTCTCTTGTACTTGAGATTTATTGAGATTCTTAAACTATGGATTTCTATTTTTCAACAGTTTTGGAAACAGTGTAGCCATCATTTCTTGGAAAAATTTTGGTCCTTCTTTCTTCTCTGATATATCCTAACCTGTGGAGATTCCAACTGTGTGTATATGGGACAACTTGAAATCGTTCCACAGCTCACTTGAACTCTTCACTATTTATTCCTTTTGCTCTCTGTGTCTTATTTTGGATAGTTCCTCCTGTTGTGTCTCAGAATAGACTAACCCTTTTTTTCCTTCAATGTCTGATCTGCTGTTCACTCCATTCCATGTATTTTTCATCTCACAAGTTGTAGTTTTCATCTTTAGCAGTTCAGTGTGGTTCCTTTTAAAAATATTTATATTTCATATCTCTACTTAACTTTTGAATGTATGAAATGCAGTTATTGTTTCAGGAAGGAGGGTAATTTGTTACTTCATCTTCTTCAGAGTTAGAAGTTCCTTCCTCTTGGTTTTAGCCAGGTACATGGCTATCTAGCTAAAGACTACAAAGCTCTCTACCCTCATAGACTTGTGTGACCATATGAATAATATCTGACTGATGGGATAAAGGTGGAAGTAGTATGTCACATTCTGAGTCCTGCCCTTTAAAGAGGTGCACCTGGACCCCTGATTCTTTTTTCCAGTTGACTGATTGTCGTGACAAGAACAGGAAAAGATGCCTGAGGTTGAGAAGAGCAGAACTCCTCAGTCTCAAAACTGACAGTGAGAGAAAATATCCTGTTTTGATAAAGCCACTGAATTCTTGAGTCTTACTTTTGAAACAGAATAGTCTGTACTAAATAAGAAAAAGAAGGGTATTTTGAGGGAAAGCTATAACTTCACCCTGGGGATTTTTGAGTTTAAAGCCTCTGCCTGGCTCGCTCAGTTGGAAGAGCATGAGACTCTTAAAGCCTCTGTGGAGATGGATATACAAGTGTGAATGCTTCTGAAGCCCAAGACAGAGTTTTAGGTGGAGATGTGGACTTGTGAAGAACCAGCATGTACCTGGAAAAGAAAATTACTGTGTGTGGTTGTACAATCAAATGTTTGATTCAGTGCACAGTTGTAAGAGAAGAAAGCCTGGGATAGAAACCTAAGATAGTAGTTCGCAAACTTGGCTGCACTTTGGAATCAACTGGAGAGTTTAAGGAAAACATATTGAATCCTGAGTCTCTCCTCCAGATATTTCTTATTAATCAGTCACTATAAGGTATAACCTGGGCATCATGATATAGAAAAACTGCATGGGTGATTCAAATATGCAGCAAATATGATAATTGATGCTCTAAAATATAATAAAACAAGGAGAAAATTGAAGTGTGCTCTCAAAGAAGACATAGAAGCAATAGGACATGCAATGGAGGAAATCTAGGTGCTATAGTATTTTGTTCCAATTTTGCATAAAATAGGCCCCATCAAATAAATGCCTGTATGTGATTGTGAGTTTCACGTATTATAAAAAATACTGAGTTTGAGAACATGTTGAATTGTGTAACCTAAATCAACTAGATCAGAACCTCAATACAATCATGTATAAAATGTAGGTAATAACCCCTTCCATTTCACCTTATCACTCTAGGTATAATAAGATATTTGACAGAATCTTGCAAACAGTAATGTTATACCATTCCCAAGTGAGGTATTTAAAGTCAAATTACTTCAATCTTGACTTCCTACATTTCTACTTTCATAGGAAAATTAGGCCTATGTTTTAAGAAAAGTGAAAGGGGAAATTCAGGAAAGGGGAATTCATGATGAATATAATTGACATAATTATTTCATTTTCCTTTTCTTCATAGTGGCATGACTTCATCACCATTATAACTGCCATAACAGTTCTGTTAATCATGTTTCTGATGAAATTACCAGTTAGTAGCAAGGAAAGGCAGACTTCACAGAAGCAGTAGGTTCTCTCATCATTGAACTTGCAACCAAGAACTGAGAAAAGTCTTATTGAGTAATGGCAAGAGGAACCATCTCAGTTCATGCCTGGAAGATACTGAATACTGATAAGAGTATGTGATTTTCATTCCTTCCAGAGATTTTCAAGCTTAGTCTTTGAATGGAAGCATTAGAAAAAAACATACTTATTGAATTTCTTTAAAGCTCAGATTGACAAAAAAAAAAAAAGGAGAAACAAGAAAAAAAAAATACCATAGGGAATAACCTTACCCATAGGAAAAATTAAAAGGGTGACTTAGCAAGTTATTTGCATCACTAATTTCTGTGACCTCATTGGCATTGGGAGTAGTGAAGTGATCTTGGCTGTTCTGATTAGAATGCTTACAGAGAGCAAGCAATTACACCCTAAGTGAATCAATAAAAGGCTAACAGTTTAAAGGCAGTAAGACAGAGACTCACATCACCATCTAAATATTAGATACCAAAGAAGAGACTGTAACACAGCTATATAGACATATTTGGAGATGCCATACCTTAATCTGTCAAGTTATGCTTAAAAAAAGTCCTGAACAGAAGTTAGGAAAATTCACACCAGGATAAACTAAAGAATTGCATCATCCTAAGGCTTATATGGTAAAAGAGATCACATTTTTATATGTTGAGAAAAGAGGTTCAACTTGAAGAAAGTCTGGTTGTATAGATTATAGGAGACCTAAAATTTGGGTATTAAAATAAAATATTTAGTCACCTGGAAAGTATGATTTTATCTTATATCAATTTACTGTAATAGGCTCATGAGGTAGTTTGCCATTGGAATGTCTATTTTATTTTTTATTTCTTTGTTCACTACTTTATCAGTAATGTGTTATTAGATGTCTTTGTGTAATACATGCTAGTTGGGGGATATGTGAAGGTTAATTGCCTTTGGTTCTACCTTTAAGAATTTGCATTCCTACAAGATAGAAACAAAAATGCATATTTAATATTAAAATTCATAGTAGAAGATTATCTGACTTAATATATGAGTAAAATTATATGTGGGAGGTAATATTTACAAACCATATATCTAACAAAGAATCCATTCATATCTAGAATGCATATAAAGGACTCTCAAACTTGGCAGTAAAAATCAAATAGCCCATTTACAGATTAGTCAAAAGCCATGAATAGATATTTCAATGAAGAGAGTGTGTAAATGAGCTCAGGAATAGATGGGCCACATCATTAGCTACTAGGGAAACACAGATTGAACCAATTGTGATATTACTGCATACATACGAGAATGGCTAAAATAAAGCAACAATAACACCAAATGCTAGTGAAGATGCTGAAAAACTAGATCATTCATACATGATTGGTTAGACTGTATAACAGGACAGACCCCTAGGAAGCAGCTTGTCAGTTATTACACAACACTAAACATGTACTTATCACGAGGTCTAGCATTCAAACTCTTGTAGATCTATCCCAGAGAAAGAAAAATATATGTTCACACAAAAGCTAATACATAAATATTCATACCAACTTTATTTATAATAGTTCCACTCTGGAAATAAACTAATTATTCCTCAATCCATGAATGGTTAAACAAATGATAATAAATCCATATCATGGAGTGTTATAAAAAGAAGTGATGTACTGTTATGTACAACAACTGGGAGTGATCTCAGAGAAATTAAGCCAAGTGGGAAAAGCCAGCATTAAATGGTTACATACAGTATGTTTCTATCTATAAAATATTCATTAAATAACAAAATTATCAAGATGATTAATAGATTAGTGTTTGCCAGAGATTAGCAATGGGTAGTGGGAAAGGGTGTAAGGATATAAGGAAACCTTATGGTTGGTGATGGAACAGTGCTGTATTTTGATTGTGGTGATGGTTACATAAATCTGCACATGTGATGAAGTTGTGTAGAAATTTATACTCATCTGTCTATACAACAAACAGATGAGTGAGCATAGGACTGGTAAAACCTGAATAAGCTCTGTAGATTATACTAAACTTCTGTTTTATATTGTAATGTAGTTTTGCAGGATTTGGGGTAAAACTGGATTAAAGGAACATGGGACTTCCCTCTATAGGTTTTGGTTTTTCTAATTCCTATGGATATCTATTTCAAAATAAAAAGATAGTAAATAATATAGATATTCACAGTGAAGAAATAGGATGTGACTTCATGAAAAAAAAAAATGGAAAGGAACCTAAATAATGATAAGGGTTTGGCTTGCTTAATGGACTTCCCTGGTAGCTCAGATGGTAAAGAATCTGCCTGCAATGCAGGAGACCAGGGTTTGACCCCTGAATTGGGAAGATTCTCTAAGAAGGGAATGGCGAACCCACTCCAGTGTTCTTGACTGGAGAATTCCATGGACAGAGGATCCTGGCTTGCTTAACATTTGGAGGGCTCCATGTTTAAGACAGAAGGACCTTATTAAAGAGTATGTGTAGATGCATGTGTTCAAAGACCAGAGGGTTGTATGTTTGTTCTCTATATCTTTTTCTGATTGTCTGTCAGTTCAGTCAGTTCGGTTGTGCAGGTGTGTCTGACTCATTGCAACCCCATGGACTGCAGCATGCCAGGCCTCCCTGTCCATCACCAACTGGAGTTTACTCAAACTCATGTCCATTGAGTCGGTGATGCCATCCAACCATCTCATCCTCTGTCATCCCCATTTCCTCCCACCTTCAATCTTTCCCAGTGTCAGGGTCTTTCAGATGAGTCAGTTCTTCGCATGAGGTGGCCAAAGTATTGGAGTTTCAGCTTCAGCATCAGTCCTTCCAGTGAATATCCGGGACTGATTTCCTTTAGGTTGGACTGGTTGGATCTCCTTTGCAGTCCAAGGGACTCTCAAGAGTCTTCTCCAACAGCACAGTTCAAAAGCATCATTCTTCTGTGCTCAGCTTTCTTTATAGTCCAGCTCTCACATCCATATATGACTACTGGAAAAACCATAGATGATTGTCTGTAGTGTGAGTTACAAAAGGGATTCTAGAAAACTGTAAATAGATGAGAGTGTTCAGGGGCATAAAGGCTACTTTGCACTGGAAATACAGTTTGCATTTGGTCTTCCAGAAATAGTTTCTTGAGTTCATACTATTTTCCTTTTCAGCATGTACAAATATATATATTAGTATGATCTTCTTGAACGAAAGTATCATTATTTCCTAAGAGAAAAGTTGAAAGTGAAAAACAGAAGTGCATTTCTTTAAGCCATATATGCTCTGTAAATGTACCACAGAGCAGTGAATATTTATTTCACTTTATATTGGGCTGTATTCTACTAGAAAATGTATTAGAATGTCTTTGTTAATATTATTAAATTTTAAAAATTAAAATTTTTATATTTTAATATTTCTTATATTTACATATTAATTTGATTATCTTTGAAATCAGTCTGAAAAGTCATCAAAATGCACATTCTAAATGCCATTTATGTACCTTTGTTGGGGGTAGGAGAGGGATGGTGCAGTTTCTGAGAAATAAAGATTAATATCCTATTCATCTTTAGGTTTTTTAGATAACACACTCTTCTTTTTATTATATAAAATAAAATGCTAGCAAACCACTTTGAAGAATGTTACACCTAACTCCACAGCTCTTAAACAGAGTTTCCGTTTATTGCAAATCAATATTGGATGTAACCACAACTTTTTACATACCTTTTACCTTTATTTAGGATAATTCATTCCCTTTCCCCAAATATTAAGGTCTACTTGCCGGCGTGTGCAGATCACTGAATATAATCTATGATACTGCCCAAAACAGCTACTTGAGGAGAAATTGTAACCATCAAAGAAAAATGTAATCCTTCTTCACAATTGAAAGCCCAAGTTGAAATAAATGAAAGCCTTTCATGGAATCAATGCTGTCTATGAAGTATTTAGATAGAAGTCTGCTGCCAGTTCTCAGCATTCAAGCTACAGGTAAACAACTGTGGGTCAGGAATATCACATATATAGTTGTCTAGAATGGAGAGTAAATTTTACTCCCTAGTTTATGACATGTCATCATAATCTGCTTAAGTTCCTTCTCTTACTTTATGCATGATTTATTCACTTAAATGAATTAATAAACCTCTCTCTCTTCATTTTTCTCCCTTTGTGGAACCATTCTGATACAGCTAGAGTTCATCCTTTGGTCTGTTTATGTTCTTATAAAATGTGTATGTTGTCTTTAGATGTATTTTAGTTTAATAACATTATAAATTTTGTTCTGTGTTTTGCTTTCTTTTCTTAGTGCTGTCTTATTTACTATGAATATCTAGTCTGTTGCATCTATACACTGTACCACGGTGTGCATCTACCGTATCCTGTATGTCCGATTCACCAAAAAAGGGATGAGGATAATTCTTCTTCCCCTGCCACTGATAGGTAAGTGAGCATCCTTTCCTTATGGACTGTGTCTGTCCAGGAGAACTGCTAGGTCATGCCATGTATATGTTTAATTTAACTAAGAACTGTCAGTTTCCTCTCTCAAGGAAGGATACCAGTCTTCCATCCAGCCAGCAGGACTCTGGGTTCCATACCCACGTAGCCCCTTGAATATTGACATTATTCAGCATTTAATTCTTTTTATTTTCTTGTGAACTTTTTATTTTGTATTGAGGTATAGCTGATTAACAAACAGTTTTGTGATAGTTTCAGGTGAAGAGCAAAAGGATTCAACCATACATATCATGTATCCATTCTCCCCAAACTCCCCTTCCATCCAGGCTGCCACATAACATTGAATAGAGTTCCATGCGCTAGACAGTAGGCCCTTGTTTGTAATCCATTTTCAATATAGCAGTGTATACATATCTGCCCCAAATACTAGAACTATCCCTTCCTGCTACCCTTCTCCCCTAGCAACCATAAGCTAGTCCTCTAAGTCTGTGAGTCTGTTTCTGTTTTGTAAGTTCACTTGTATCATTTCTTTTTAGATTCCACATGTAAGGGATGTCATATATTTCTCCTTCTCTATCTGACGTACTTCACTCAGAATGACACTCTCGAGGTCCATCCATATTGCTGTAAATGGCATTGTTTCATTCTTTTAAATATCTGAGTAGTGTTCCATTGTATATATGCCCCACATCTTATTCTATCCCTGTGTCGATGGACACAGGTTGTTTCCATGTCTTCACTATTGTAAATAGTGCTGGAGTCAGCATTCAGTTCTTAACCAGTCTGGTATATAGTGACATTTAATTATTGCTTTTTATTATTATGTCTCCAACTCACACTTTATTTGAGAATCTCTTTATATTTTGTTCTACTTTTAGATTTCCTCTCTGTAAATCACCTATTCATAATGAAACATAATGCCTCCAGCTTTGTACTTCTTATTCAACACTGCTTAAGATTTGGGGTTTTTTGTTATGATTCTATACAAATTTTTCATATTATTAATTCTACTTCTTTGAAATGTACCATTGGAATTTTGAAAGAGATTGTACTGAATTTGTAGATTGCTTTGGATAGTAAGAGATTGTAATAATATTAATTGTTGCAATCCATGAGCATGGGATATCTTTGTATCATCTTTAGATTCTTTCGTTAATATCTTGCAGTTTTAAGTATGAACATATTTCACCTCCTTGATTAAATTTACTCCTAGGTATTTTATTCTTTTAATACAATTTTGAATGGAATTAGTGTCTTTATTTATTCTTCTGCTCTGTCATTATTAATATGCAAAGACAAAAGAGTTTTTTTGTATTGATTTTGTGACTTACACACAATACTTTGGCCACCTCATGCGAAGAGGTTGACTCATTGGAAAAGACCCTGATGCTGGGAGGGATTGGGGGCAGGAGGAGAAGGGGACGACAGAGGATGAGATGGCTGGATGGCATCACTGACTCAATGGACATGAGTTTGAGTGGACTCCAGGAGTTGGTGATGGACAGGGAGGCCTGGTGTGCTGCGATTCATGGGGTCGCAAAGAGTCGGACACGACTGAGCGACTGAACTAAACTGACTGAACTGTGACTTATAACCATGCTGAATTCTTTTGTTAATTCTAACAAGTGTTTTTTTTTTTTTTTTTTTTATTCTTTAGGGTACTCTGTAGGTAATATCATATCTGCAAATAGTAACAGTTTTACTTTTTCCTTTCCAAGTGGATGCCTTTTAATTCTCTTTTTTTTTTTTTTTTTCTGATTAAGACTTCCAATATTATGTTGAACAAAAGTAGTGAAGGGGGGCAATCTTGTCTTGTTCTTGAACTAGAGGAAAGGGTTTTCACTGTTCACATTTTGAGCATGATGTTAGCTGAGGGCTTGTTGTATGAGGCCTTCATTATGTTGAGGTGGCTCAGTGGTAAGAACCCACCTGCCAAAACAAGAGATGCAGGATATGCAGTTCTGGTTCATCTCTGAGTTGCGAAAATCTCTTGGAGGAAGAGATGGCAACCCACTCCAGTATTCTTGCCTAGAAAATCCTATGGGCAGAGAAGCCTGCTAGGCTACAGCCCATGGGGTTGCAAAAAAGTAGGACATGACTGTGTACACATGCATGCATATTCCCTCTATACCCACCTTGTTGAGAGTTTTTTTTGTAGATGGATGTTGAATTTTATCAAATGCCTTTTTTGCATCTATTGAGATGATCATATGATTGTTATACTTTATTCTGGTAATGTATCATGCTGAGTGATTTGAAGATGTTAAACCATCCTATAATCCTTGGTATAAACCCCATTTGATCATAGCATGTGATCTTTTGACTTTACTGTTGAATTTGGTTTGTGGTATTTTGTTGAGGGTTTCCACATTTATGTTCATGAGGGATGCTGGCCTATAAATTTCTTTTCTTATGGTATCCTTGTCTGGTTTTGGTATGAAGTTAAACTGGTCTCATAAAATGACTTTATAAGAGTTCTCTCCTCTTTTATTTTTGAAGAATTTGAAAGGGATTTTTTCTTGATTCTTCTTTAAATATTTGGTAGAATTCACCAATGAAGCTGTCTTTTTCTGGACTTTTGTTTGTTGGGAGGTTTGTGATTACTGGTTTAATCTCGTTACCAACAATCGATCTGCTAATATTTTCTGTTTCATTATGATTCAGTCTTGGTGACTTGTATGTTTCTAGGAGTTTATTTTGTCTATGGTATCCTGTTTGTTGGCATATAATGATTAATAGTAGTTTCTTATGATCCTTTGTGTTTCTGTGGTATCAGCAGTCACATATTCTTTCTAATTTCTGATTTTACTTACTTGAGTTATTTTTATTTTTTTCTTGGTGAGTCTAGCTAAAGGCTTGTCATTTTTAAAGATCTTTTCAAAGAACCAACTCTTAGTTTTATCAATCTTCTCTATTGTCTTTATTTCTCTTATTTCTGCTCTAATCTTTATTTCCTTGTTTGCATTCTTTGACTAAACTTCTCAGTTTAACTATATCATTTATAAAACCTGCAATAAATTGAATAAATGAATAGATTTTTTAAAAAAAATCCTGTATAGACAAAAGTTGAAAATCATCTAGCCACACATTAAATGTTAGTGTTTGAGTCTGGGGTGCCAGGAATTTTACATTCCCCCTAGAAAGGTAAAGAAGAAATAAAATAAATACAAGTTTTCTTTCTTAGTACTTTTTGTGTCATAAATATCTAATATATTGTTTGCCAGGAATCAACTTTGTGCTAGAAAAATATGACTGCTTTCACCAAGAAAGTAAAACAAGTTCAATGTACTAAATTTTCTTAAATTTAATGGAGAAAATCAATATAATATTTTTACACTATTGCTAGAAGATATACAGGAATGAAATGTAAAACAGGTATACCTATTGTCAACTTGAAATTCAAAAATCCTCATAAAAATTTTGTACTTAATATGAATGTCTGTGTCGACAAGATTGCCAGGTACTCTTTAAACTGTGGAATTACTCCCTTTTTAAACATTCAGTAGGGAGAGAAGAATGTTCATCAAGGCAAGTATGAAACTACATGCACAATTTCTCAGTCATTTGAATGGAAATTCTGTATTTAACTCCCCACGCTCTCATTAAGCACAACTCAAAAGAAGATGCTTTAATCTGTTTAATTGTTTATGAAGTTTTATATTTTTTCTATGAAAATGACTTTTCTACTGAGTTGATTTTATTCATTCTGAAGACTTGGAATATAGTTGTTTTATTTTTAAGAAAATGCCTTTAAAATATATCAAAAATAAAATACCATTATAAAATGACATTAGAATTTTGAAAATGCAATAAAATGTAATAAGCATGTGATTGTCAAGTGAAAATGTGTGTGTGTGTATATGTATATATATATTTATGGCTTTATATCCAAATTTAATCTTGTCTATACCTCAGTATTAACATATTCATCTTATTACAAATACAAAATAACTAATGGGAGTTCAGCAGAAGTGAAAAGAGAGTCACTCAGTGTGTCTGACTCTTTGCGACCCCATGAACTATACAGTCCATGGAATTCTCCAGGCCAGAATACTGGAGTGGGCGACTTTTCCTTTGCCAGGGGATTTTCCCAACTCAGGGATCGAACCCAGGCCTTCTGCATTGCAGGCAGATTCTTGACCAGCTGAGCCACAAGAGAAGTCCAAGAATACTGG
Organism: Cervus canadensis; assembly: GCF_019320065.1. Classification (NCBI taxonomy): domain Eukaryota; kingdom Metazoa; phylum Chordata; class Mammalia; order Artiodactyla; family Cervidae; genus Cervus; species Cervus canadensis. The sequence continues at coordinate 30,448,971 of NC_057402.1, read as the reverse complement.
AGTGGGTAGCTTATTCCTTCTCCAGTGGATCTTCCCGAACCAGGGCTTGAACTGGGGTCTCTTGCATTGCAGGCGGATTCTTTAACAACTGAGCTATCAGGGAAGCCCCTTTGGTAGAAAATAGATTTAAAAAAAGAAGTTATCCAGTATAGGCTTTAACAAATTTCCCCAAAACCACAAAGGCATGAATTTTCTGATGTAAAGCCCATTGATTTCCATCCAGTTCTATGGTGGGAATAAAAAAGGAAAAAAAAAAAAACTAAAACTGACACTGACCCATTGGAAAGCAGAATGATAGCTTCTTCTAAAGTTAAACGGTCCTCCTCTCCTAAGTATTTATCTAAGACAATGGGAAATACATCACAAAGATGTGTATATAATGTTTGTGCATGCTCTGTCACTCAGTCATGTCTGACTTTCTGTGACGCTATGGACTGTAGCCCACCAGGGTATTCTGTCCATTAAATTTTTCAGGCAAGAATATTGGAGTGGGTTTCCATTTCCTCTTTTAGGGCATCTTCCCAACCCAGGGTTAGAACCCACATCTGTGTCTCCTCCATTGACATGTGGATTCTTTACCACTGAGCCACCTGGGAAGCCCATTGTGGCAACTCTTTTCAATTTGAATATAAGTTCAAAATGTAGAAAACTATCCAAATGCACATCAACTTGTGAATGTATAAGGAAACTTGGTATATGAATAAAACACTGCTCAGTATGAGCAAGGAAAAAAGCCAACTGATAAAAAGACACCAACTTGGACAAATCTCAAAAGCAAGATGCTAAGTTAAATAAGCCAGACACAAAGACTGTGTACTTACATGAAATTCTAGTAAAGTCAAGACGATGGTAACAATGGAGTGATATAAATGTCCTGATTATTGTGAGAGTAGTTACATGATTTTATATAATTCCCAAATCTTATAAATTATACTCTCAAAATTGGAGAATTTTATTGAATATCTAACTCTAAATTGAGAATTTTACCTCAAAGAAGTGACTGTGTCCCAAGGCATATTATTGTGCACTTTTGAAACTCTTGGGACAAAGAGAAAACACTAAGGAGATTCTGGGGACAAAAATAAAAATAAATAGGCAACATACAAAGAATTGGTTAAACTGAAATTTGGAATTATATGCAGTGATAGGATTCCTACATCAAATTTTGTAACTATACAATTTAACCACAAAAGAGTAAAATTGTTTCCTACTTGCAAAGGACAAAACCAAACAACAACAAACCAGTCTCCAATGAACCTTTTTCAAAAAGATTCTGACTGATGTGCTGCAATAATATGAGTATATCAAGAAAGTACTCAAATAAGGCAGCTCAGGAAAAAAGGGGTCAAATATCTGGAGATAGAAGATGGATTTCCCAAGATTATGGCTAAGAAATTCCAGTCTTTAGTGCTGGGTAACAGGCCTGCTGCTGCTGCTGCTGCTGCTAAGTCGCTTCAGTCGTGTCCGACTCTGTGCGACCCCACAGACGGCAGCCCACCAGGCTCCCCCGTCTCTGGGATTCTCCAGGCAAGAACACTGGAGTGGGTTGCCATTTCCTTCTTCAATGCATTAAAGTGAAAAGTGAAAGTGAAGTTTCTCAGTCATGTCCGGCTCTTCGCGACCCCATGGACTGCGGCCTACCAGGCTCCTCCGTCCATGGGATTTTCCAGGCAAGAGTGCTGAAGTGGGGTGCCATTGCCTTCTCTGGGTAACAGGCCTCAGTTCAGTTCAGTTCAGTTGCTCAGTCATGTCCGACTCTTTGCGACCCCATGAATCACAGCACACCAGGCCTCCCTGTCCATCACCACAGTAACAGGCCTAGAGAGTAGCAAATTCCAACCAGAGCAGGAGCAACTTGGCTTCTGACAAAATATTAATCAGAATTTGTTCAGTGAAGCAGTATGTCATGAGAAACTCTGGGCTGGATGAAGCACATGCTGGAATCAGGATTGCTGGGAGAAATATCAATAACCACAGATAGGTGGATGATACCACCCTTATGGCAGAAAATGAAGAAGAATTAAAGAGCCTCTTGATGAAAGTGAAAGAGGAGAGTGAAGAAGTTGGCTTAAAACTCAACATTCAGAAAACTAAGATCATGGCATCTGGTCTCATCACTTCATGGCAAATAGATGGGGAAACAGTGGCAGACTTTATTTATTTATTTATTTTTGGCTCCAAAGTCACTGCAGATGGTGACTGCAGCCATGAAATTAAAAGATGCTTTCTCCTTGGAAGAAAAGCTATGACCAACTTAGACAGCATATTAAAAAGGAAAGGCATCACTTTGCCAGCAAAGGTCGGTCTAGTCAAAGCTGTGGTTTTTCCAGTAGTCATGTATGGATATGAGAATTGGACTATAAAGAAAGCTGAGTGCCGAAGAATTGATGCTTTTGAATTGTGGTATTGGAGAAGACTCTTGAGAGTCCCTTGGACTGCAAGCAGATCCAGCCAGTCCACCCTAGAGGAAATTAGTCCTGAATATTCACTGGAAGGATTGATGCTGAAGCTGAATCTCCAATACTTTGGCCACCTGATGTGAATAACTGACTCGTTGGAAAAGACTCTGATGCTTGGAAAGATTGAAGGCAGAAGAGGATGACAGAGGATGAGATATTTGGGTGGCATCACTGACTCAATGGACATGAGTTTGAGTAAACTCTGGGAGTTGATAATGGACAGGGAGGCCTGGGTGCTGCAGTCCATGAAGTCGCAAAGAATCAGACATGACTGGGTGACTGAACTGAACTGAACTGAACTGAATATCTTGAAAGACTTGAAAGAAAAAAATCATCAATATCAAAAACAGGATATCAGTACAGGTGCTGCAGACATAAAAAGGCTGAAAAAAGAAGTACTGTGAATGCTTAAACACATACATTTGACAACTTAGATAAATGGACTTGTTATTTGAAAAAAAGAAAACTACCACAAATCATCTAAAATAAAATAGATAATTTTATAGCCATATAGATATAAAGGCAATAGATTTTAAATTTGAAACTTTCTGAAAAATAAATCTGCAGGTCAAGATGGTTTCTGTAAAGAATTTTGCCTAACTTTTAAAAACCTAATACAAGTTCTACACTTACTTTCAGAGTTTTCATGATCAGGAAGCACCTCTTAACTGATTTTTTGAAGCTATTTTTGAAGATTGTTATCCTAATACCTGATATCACACAAAGAAAGTTCCACTCAATCCCTAGAGTAATATCACTTATGAGTATAGACACAGAAATATTTAACAAAATATTAACAAATACAATTCAGCAACAGGTGGCAATTTTACTCCATGACTCAGAGTTTATTCTAGGGAGGCATGGGTGGTTAAATATTCAAAAATTATCTCATATCATCTACCTTATTAATAGGCTAAAAATATCACATGGAGATATACAAACCTATGCAGAAAAATCATGTGAAAAATTTCAATACCCATCTGATCAAAAACTCTCAGGACAACAGAAATAGAAGGAAATTCTCTCAGTTTGATAAAGACTTTCTACTAAAAAACTCTACAGTTAACATTGTATTTTATGGTGAAAGAATAATAGTCCAATAATTGCCACAAAACCAGGGGGAAAAAGTTGACCAGAGATACAGGAGCCCCTGAAGCTGCACAGGTTTGAGGTCCCTTTTAACTTTGTGTTATAAAAACTGTACGTCACCCCATGTATTTTAAGACTAAATGGGGTGAGGCAGGATTTTGAGACACTAAACACTTCACCTATAAAGCCTCTGTAGTGACATCCAAAAGAGACCAATCATTTGGATTAGTTGTGGTAGTGAGTTGTGTTCATGTCCTATTTCTGCTGTAACAATTTACCAAAAACTTAGTGGTTGAAAACAACATGATTCGTTACCCTACATTTCTGGAGGTCAGAAATCCAAGAGTCTTACTAGACTAAAATCCAGGTGTTGGTGAAGCTTTATTATTCCTAAAGACTTCAAGGGAGAATTTGTCTTTACCTTTTGCAATTTCTAGAAGTCACCTTCCATTCCTGGCTCATAGCCCCTTTCCCATGTTCAAAGCCAACAGTGCAACATTTTCAAATCTCTCTCTCTGACTCAGCCTTCTGGCCTTCTCTTATAAGGACCCTTGTAATTACACTGGACCCACTGAATAATTCAGGCTGTTCTTTCAGTGGCATGATGTTTAATTTAATCATGTGAAAAGTCCCCTTTACTATGTAAAGTTGCATAGTCACAGGTTATGGGAATTGAGACATGTTTGAGAGAAGGACCTTATAATTATAATGCCTACTCCAAAAGGTGAAGTTGGAGTAAATCAAATATATACAGAAAATAAAATTTATCACACATACCAAACTTTAGCATTATTGCTTTCTTATTTTCCCTCTAATCAAAAAGGAGACATATCTTTTAGAATAGAGAAATTATGTTATTTCTCAGCAAATACTAAAATGCATATTTTCTCATTCCATCATAAGTATATTAAAATCCAAACAAGCAATAACAAAAATCTCCTAATATCCTTTACATTTGCACAATATCCCTGGCTTATACAATGTCTCTATAATGTAAAAATAACACACACAAACCATGAGAACAAAGGTTGGTCTAGATGGAGTTTAGGGTTGAAATTATGTTTCAGACAAATTCACTAAACATTAGAAATTTATGGAATAATGAGGTTGACAGTAATAATGAGGTCAACAGTATTCATCAGATTCACTCATTCTATAAATATATATGGTATATGTTAGGAACCTACTTTGCTGAAAATTGAATAAGTGATAAAGGGGTACATAATGAATAAAACATACCTGATATTACAGTGTAGTTAAATCAACAAGAAATCTCAATAATATATAACCAGGTAACAATAGATCAGTGCAACAAGGGAAGTTAAAACTTTCAATCAAAGGAGAAATTACTTTGTGGGAGCAATAATTGTCAAAATTATTTAAGAATTTGACATATAGAATGATTCTGTGATCACTACAAGGAATGAGTCAGAGATTTGCTTAAATCTCAGACTCCCTTCACATTTTCTGATAGTTATATGTGCACAGTGTTGTAAAATAGACATCATGGATAAAGTTTTATCCTAGCACTGTTTGCTAAAGTTTCTTGAAAAAAATACTGTGCAATTAATTTTTTTCTGTTTTGAATAAAACAAGCTTTTTATTTACGGGTAGCAATTTAACAGCCAGATACTTTGTAGAAACAACAGTTATTGTTATGTTGATTTAAAATAGAGAACTCAAGGGTATTATCAGTTCTTTGGTCTGCTGTTTCAAATAGTTTCTCTATAGATAAGCTTAGGAGTCATTACTTCAGCAATTACTCTTAACTGTCTACTCAATATCTATTGTTCTCTTTTTTTCTCACTGAAAAGATTCCAGTTGAAGTAGCAAGATGTACAGATCAAAATACGTATTTTTTTAACTTTCTCCAGTTGCAAAGTTTGATCATGTGATAGTATTGTAGCCAACAATATGTAAATGTAATTCTGTAAGAAGCTTCAGAAAGAGTTTTAGTGCCTCCTTGATAAAGAGTTTCACAAATTTCTCCTGTTTTCCTTCTTGTACCTACTTGGGATATAGGTTGCTACCTAAAAGAACATCTTTTGATTATAAGAATACAGTAAGCCTTTGTTAGGTTTAAGCCACTGACCTTCAAGTTTTTTGCAGCAAATGTATTCTTAATGTAATAATGTATTGTTGTATTTTAAGTTGTTAACTTCTTTGCAGATTAAAAATAAAATCTAGTGCCAGTGTACTGAATTTCTGAACTAGTAGTTCAGCAGTCCTGTTGAATGGAGTATATAACCTCAAGCTGTTTTTTTCTATTAAATCTATTAAATCTCTATTGAATCTTTTGAACTGCTGCTCTGGTGTCATTTAGGCATCTTATTTTTAACTGGAGCTAACAGTCTATCTAGATAATCTTCTGATAGAGCAGGAAAATTTGAGAAGGATGTCCTTATTTATGGTATAGTAAACCAGGCATGATTTCTTGATTTTTCCTTTTAACTATTTAGTGCTAATGAAGTGGAGAAAAATAAAGGAGGGATTTCCCTATGGTATGTTTAACTCTTGGTTTGTTTCTCAACGAAGGAAAATAATTATCTAGATGATTAATTGTTTTTTATTACCCAGTCTTAATCCCAGTCTTGTGTTCCTCTCTTTCTCAGGGATGCCATTTTGCCTTCTTCCACATTTTCCAAGATTTTACTTGTTACTGTTTCCTCCACAAGTTAATTTTGCTTCCTGAAATGCCTCCCAACATCGTTTTTTTTTTTAATTCAAAGAAACAATATGACATAGCAATGAGGTATTAAAAAAGTTGGCACAAGGATATGATTATTAAGTTCCCAATGTTTTAAAATTAAAAACATCTTATGATTCTAAAATCTTTATGAAAACAGGGATAGAATTGATCGATAGTATACAGACATAATAACCAAAATAGAGTAATACATTAGTTTTAATAGTTGCATGTGTTAGCTAATATAAAAAGTTTATAAATAAGACACACATGAGCCTGGGATCTCCTTCAATGTCAGTTTTACCAATAATTTCAGGGACATGAATGATTGTGAACCGAGAGAGATGAAGAAATCCAAGACTGTCAACAACACTTCTCATGTCTTTCCTCTTTATTTTACAGTGTGTCTAACATAGTTTTAACATATACACTCTCAGCTATTCCTGGTGGGGGCGGGGGGGCATCACTTACACAGAAAAGCGCTCCACAAGATAAGAAATACTTCCATTTTATACTCTGCAAAGTATCTAGCCTACGTGACATTTTCTAAAGAGCTATGGCAGGTTTAAGTAAGCAATTGTGATGAGCCATACAGGGTTTGTGTATGGGCACTCATGTGTTCCTCCCAAATTTATATATTGAAATTCTTACCTTCAGTGTCTCAGAAATTGCCTATATTTATAGATAATGCCTTTAAACCTCTAAGTTCAAATGAAATTAAACCGATTATGCTAAATTTAGGACCACTAGGATAGATTTTAATCTAATCTTATTTGTGTCCTCATAAGAGGAGGAAATTTGGACATATAAAGAGATACCAGGAATGTAGAGGAGAGAGAGAAGACCATGTGAGGACACTGTAAGTAGGCGGACCTCTGTAAACCGAGGAGAGAGGCTCAAGAAAAACCAGACCTGCAAAACCTTGACGTTGGACTTCTTGTCTCCAGAACTGCGTGTTTTATACACACACACACACACACACACATACACACACAGCAAGATCAGACCAGTCAATCATAAAGGAAATCAACCCTGAATATTCATTGGAAGGACTGATGCTGAACCTGAAGCTAAAATACCTTGGCCACCTGATGTGAAGAGTCCACTCTTTGGAAAGACTCTGATGCTGGAGAAGATTGAGGGCAAGAGAAGGGGGCAACAGAGAATGAAATGGTTGGATGTCATGACTGACTCAATGGACATGAATTTGAGCGGATGAAGGACAGGGAAGCCTGGTGTGCTGCAATTTATGGGGTCACCAAGAGCTGGATACAACTTAGTGACAGAACAACAACAAAAGCCACACACACACACACACACACACACACACCCCTGATAGGGCCTTATTAAATATTCCTAACTTAAGGGCTTGCCTGCCAGAAAATGTCACTATGTGTTTTGTGAAAGACCAGACATTAATATGCTTACAAGGTGATGTGAGTAGGACATCTTTCTGTCTCACACAACCAGATAGATGGACATAGTATACCACAGCCTCCTGTTTACTCTTTCCTTCCATAAACCATGACACTGAAATTCCACTTGGTATGTATCCAGTGATTTTGAGCAAACTCCAGGAGGTAGTGAAGGACCGGGGAGCCTGGCATGCTGCGGTCAGTGGGGTCTCAAAGAGTTGAATACAGCTCCGCCACCGAGCAACAGCAACATGTATCCAGAGACAATATCACACAGGTGTGTATGAGTAAGCATGTTAGTTTCTCACCGTGAGATTTGTTGTAGCAGGTTGTAGATCATGAGGCAAGTGTAATAGTTAGCTTTGATGACTACACTCCATGGAACAGTAGGCAGCAGTTAAAGTAAGAGATTAGATATGGATAAGGTGATATGCATGAATCTTTAAAACGTAATATAAAGTGGAGTGGAAAAAAAGATAATTATTTTGCAATTGATTACACATTTCCATTATGTTTATTAAAATATAAGCACTGAATATAAGTGTCTGTTTTAAAATAACATATACTGAAAACTTGTTCCCGTATTCAATATTATAGAATGGTTTTCTATGGAGTATGTGGAGGAGGGAAACGTAAGGGAGGAAATGCAAAATGAAGTGAATAAAACCAACCAACAAACAAAAGAAAATGAGAGTTTTGTGGCATAGTCCCATGATGATGGTGGGTTGTGAACTTGGTTCAACAGATTGTATCTGAATCCCAACTTTAAAAGCATATTTTAATAATAATTCATTAATATGGGCTTTCCTGATAGCTCAGAGGTTAAAGTGTCTGCCTGCAATGAGGGAGGCTTGGGTTCGATCCTTGGGTCGGGAAGATCCCCAGGTGAAGGAAATGGCAACCCACTCCAGTATTCTTGCATGGAGAATCCCATGGACAGAGGAGCCTGATGGGCTACAGTCCATGGGGTTGCAAAAATTCAGACACGACTCAGCGACTTAACTTTCACTTTCACTTTTTAATGATAATAATATGATTCAAGCAGAGAAAATCTTGATTTAATAACTTTATATAAATTTTATATACAAATATAAAGGCATAGACTCGATGCTAAAAACACCCTAAAAAACATAGCAGAAGATGTAGTTCATTTCAGAAAGCTAACTATATAAAATAAATCTAAGAAACAATATTAAAGACTTTATGGCTACTATTATAAAAAATAGGCATTAAACATGTTTTTCATCTCTGAGGATGTCATAGGGAAAAAAAGGAAGAGAGCCAACAATGAGGAAATTGCCTCAGGTTTTAGATATCAAATCTGAAAATTTCAGTGGCCTGTTTACTGATTACAGAAGGATATAAGAGAAACTAGAGATGACACTAAGATAAAAAGAAAAAAGGCATTAAGGTATGAACTAATGGAAAGGAATCAGCAACTCTCTCAATTATCAATTTATTTACATAATTATTGCTTCTCTTGTTCACAAGACTATATACATTACACGGGCAGGGATCTAGTCTGTCTCATTCATCATAGTACCCAAGCATCAAACCCAGTGATCTGTGTCTGAAACAATGTGTGCTCAATAACTGAGGAGTGTACTGGGGATGAAGAGCAAGTGGAAACAGGATAATTTTGTCTACTGGCATGGAAATTCCCTGTAGGCAGTCATAGAAGAGCTAAAGCTTCTTCCTGAACTGTTTAACTTACCCTTTAGAATTGACCTAGGCACCAGTAGTCATGTATGGATGTGGGAGTTGAACTATAAGGAAAGCTGAGCACCGAAGAATTGATGCTTTTGAACTGTGGTGTTGGAGAAGACTTTTGAGAGTCTCTTGACTGTAAGGAGATCCAACCAGTCCATCCTAAAGGAGGTCAGTCCTGAATGTTCATTGGAAAGACTGATGCTGAAACTGAAACTCCAATACTTTGGCCACCTGATGCGGAGAACTGACTCATTGGAAGAGACCCTGATGCTGGGAAAGATTGAAGGTGGGAGGAGAAGGGGACATCAGAGGATGAGATGGTTGGATGGCATCACCAACGACATGGACATGAGTTTGAGTAGGCTCCAGGAGTTGGTGATGGACAGGGAGGCCTGGCATGCTGCAGTCCATGGGGTTGCAAAGAGTCAGATATGACTGAGCTGAACTGAAGGCACCAGGGAAGGTGATGGACTGATAGACCCTTGTTTCTTATTTTCTCTTGTTAGCAGAGTGCATGGTCTCTGTTCTTGTGTTTTATTCATGCCAAAGAATAACAGTGGATAAAGTTTTATTTAATGATTTAAAATTGTATTCTTTTACAATTTAAAATCATCTTAAACTCTATAACCTTACATAGTGCATTCAGATTGCAAGCAATTTTAAATTCTAAATTTTATACTGAAACACTCCCAACAGGAATGCCCATGATAGGTGATCTATACATATATATGAATGCAATCCTTCCAGTTACTTGGAATTAAAGTTCTTTCACAAGCAAAGTATTCCTCCCTGTCTATTTAGGGTTGACAATGACATTTGTCTTTACTCATGTGGAGATGCCTGATAACTCACTTCTATCACACACTGTACAGTCATGAAGTTTTAACACAATAGCTGAAATCCATCTTAAATTCTTTATCACTTCCTGCTGAAGAGAGAATAGGGAGAAATGCTGCTTGAAGAGAATAGGAAAAAGTGGAGAGTAGTATTAATTCTCAACATAAATTAGTTTTGGATAATTGTTCTGTATTAAAATATAAAAAAGCCTTCAGGTTACAATGAGAAAATCGGCAATATATGGTGATAAGCCTATGTTTCTTTTCTAGTGTATACCAGATGTACACACACACACACACGCACACATGCATGCATTACAAGACAGCGTGTCCTCTGGTTAGAGACTGGTTACTGAGGCCAGAGGTGCTTTGGATTTGAATCTGAGCACTATTGTTTGTTCACCATCTAACCTTGTTTATGAAACAGCTTGTCTATGCAAGTTGTCTCAGCTGTAACTTTTAATAAAATACGTAGAGAACTAAAATGTATTAAAGAGATTAAAACACAGATGTCGGAAACACCAAGGGCGGGGGGAGGAGAGATGAGATGAATTGGGAGATTGGGATTGACATATGAACACTGCTATGTATAAAGCAGGTAACTAATGAGAAGCTGCTGGATAGCACAGGGAACTGTACTCAATGATCTGCAGTGCGTTAAATGGGAAGGGAATCCAAAAAACATTTTAAAGCAGCTATGCTCCAATAAAAATGTTTTAAAATTAAGAGATTAAAATAATATATATATTTACAAAGTCTAGACAACTTTCTGGCATAGCGTAAGGACTAAATAAATGTTTGCTAATATCATGTGAGCTTGTGTTTTGTGTGTTTGCACACATGTATATGATATTAATTACATATTATATAACTTTAATTTGACAAAATTAAGTGGAAGCCATGGGTTGCATTTCACTGAGGTTAAAAATGTAACCATTCCTTCATTCTCTTTAATGACACACTTCAGCTTCTCTTTATGAATTTTACTGTCAATATCTGAAAGTGTACACATATCCATATATCATAAGCAAATACTGAGGTAAAGATTGCTTTAGCAACCAAGAGGAACTACTTCAGGCTCCATATGCTTTATAACTAGAGTGGCCATCTCGTCCCAACTGGGCAGTTTAAGAGTAAAATGTATGTGATTTTATTAATCACTGAGGCAAACCAAGAGGGGCTTCTCTGTGGCTCAGCTGGTAAAGAATCAGCTTTCAGTGAGGGAGACCTCAGGTCTGTCCCTGGGTTGGGAAGATCCCCTGGAGAAGTGAAAGGCAACCCACTCCAGTATTCTGGCCTGGAAACATCCATGGACTCTATAGTCCATGGGGTCACAAAGAGCCGGACACAATTGAGCGACTTTCACTTTCAAACCAGAAAGAGGTTGAGTCACTGTACTTCAAACCCTGGAAAATACAGTGAATGAGAAGCATATGTCTGACACACTCCAAGGACAAAGGCTTTAAAAAATAAAAAACAAAACTGGTACCAACTTCTCTTGTGAAATGATGTCATCTATGTACACGGTGGATATAGCTCGGTTGAATTTGTAGCTCTGGTCAGAGTGTCACTTTTTTCCTTTCAGATTTTTTTTTTTTATTATTATATATAATGCTTTGTGTCTCACAGTTAGAAACAATTGTTGTTAACGTCCAAGTGGTCTAAGGTACAGCTGCCCGGATTTAGTGTGGATCACATTGTTTGAGGCGTTTGTTCAGCTGTCTGTTGAGTCCCCTGAAACTAATGCTCAGTCTATATTAATGTCTTAGTCCCGGGAAACCTCAGCCTGTTCTCTCCTATAATTAATCTTGCAGGTACTGCCTTGACATTATTGGTTCACCAACAGAGCAGAACTGCCTCAGCCATCAATAATAATTCACTGCATTAGGATGAGGCCTACGTACGGGGCCACCGAGGTGGCCAGGTCTGCACAATCTCCTGCATTCCTCCCCAGTTAACTGGGAGGCTCTGCAATTGAAACTAGTTGTTGTGGTGGCTCCATAATTTGTAATGGAGGGGTTTGGGTGTTACTAATTGTTTTGCTTTATGCTTTTCTCCGAATGTAGCCACTGCTTGGCACAATGGGAGTGATTGTCTGTTTACTGAATCTTAATATGGAGGCTGTTACAAATTGTCTTTCACAGATGGTGGGAGCTTTTCAGATCGAGAGAGGCAGGGAATTTATTACTCAATATTTCTGTATTACTGATTGGGACGTGAGGAGCATAGACAATCTGTTCTACTGCAGGCTTTGCTGCGTGGCTTTTTCCCTCTGCAAAATTATGGCAGGCTCTAGACGTTTCTCTCATTTTGTATAGATAGCAGCTGTGTAATTTCAAGCAGAATGTTTGCTTTGATCCCCTTTCCTTTAATTGAAATCCACAATTATGAGATTTGTTTCTTTTATGTGTGCGAGTTTATTGGTTTAATCTGCAAAATGTGCTGTCTTGCTGTCTTACACAGTTAAAGGCTACAGCACAGTTGGGACTGAAATGACAAACACTGGAAGGAGGGGCGTTCTTTTTGTCTTTTTTTGGCTGTGGAAAGAAACCAATAGATATTCCTCCCCTCAGAAAGCAGGCTGTGTGACAACTGAATACACTGTCATTCTGTAGCATTTCCAGCTATGCCTCTGATATATGTGTGTGTGTGTGTTGTGTATGTATATATATATATGCCAGATTATATATATGATTATTTACTTTCTGAAAATGCAAATGGTGTGTGTGTGTTTAAGATGGAAGGATGGCCTACTGACATAGGAGCTTCTTTGATTATAGTAACTAGTATCATCTACATAAATTCAGGTTTTTCAGAATATTATAGGGGAAGAGAATGAAAGAAGTGTTAAGCAAATAGATATATGAAACAGGATTGCTTGATCTCTGCAATGGTTTCACAACAAATAGTTTCATACATGTCAATGTGTTCTACCAGGTTAATGAGCCACAGTTTTCCTAAATGGTAACTCTCCAGACTTTTGGAATTGTTGCTGATTAAAATAGAAGAAAGAAAAGATCAAAGAGAGAAGAATGAGATTTTTATTGTCAAGTTTACATTCTTCCACTCATAATCTGTCATAAATTGTAACTATGTGTTTTTTTAATAACTATGTTGGCTAGTATTTTATGAATTTTTTTTTTTCTGTCAGAGTATAATGAACTTTAGTTTGGAGTTCTGGGCTGTGTCTCTTATATAAAGGAAATCCTGTATTAACTGGTATTAGGCCTAGTAGCTTGTATTAATAACTGAATTAAACTTTCTATGTGGCACCCTCATTTCACCCCAACTAACTCAACTGGTTTAACAGTTTTGATATTATTTGGGCACTTCTCTGAAATGGTCATAAATGGTTAACTCATTTCACTTTATAAAACAAGGGCTGTTTCACACAATCCTCCATGCTGTTTTTTGGTGTTTTTTTTGGCGGGGGGGGGGGGGGGGGGGCGGGGCGATGTGGGGAACAAAACGAGTTATTGTATGGTTAATTTAAAATACTTTAGAACATCAGATTGTAAACCAAGTATGTCTTCAGGTCACTGTGGTCTCCTGATTATTACAGGTGAGGTCTAAAATCATGCAATTGTAATATATACTATCTAAGCTATATTTGTTTTGGCTACTTATTTTGAATTCAGAGGATATTTAGATTAATTCCTTATATTCCAGGATGATAGTTGGATTCTAGTAAAAAAAAAAAAATTCTCCTAAAAATAAGCCATTTAATACAGTATTACAAGGTCCTGGCATCTGCCATTAGAAAAATTTGGGGAAGTTCTCTTGCTCTTAATGGTTACAATTTAATTAAATTTCCACTCTTTCAGGAACCTATTTGACTTGGGTGATTTTAGATGCTTTCATTTTACACTTGAAAAAAATGAGACTAATAGTCCTTAAGCGACGTGCTTAGAACATCTAGAAAACTAAGGAAAATAGACAGAATTCAAACTCAGATCTTTCTATAAACTTTGTGTTTAGTCTGACCAGACCATTTTCCTAGGTTATTTCAATTAACTCCAGGCTTTGCATTATGGGATGAGGGTCCAGGAAACTTAAGGACACTGATAGCCTGAATATGCGTGGGATGGTGGGTAGGAGAAAAACAAAACAAAACAATGAGATCTGGAAACAAAAAGGAAAAATCAGAAGAGGAGACTGAAGGTGAAGAAGGCTCAAGATAAACTACCTCATTCACAATACTTTTACAGGAAAATTCAACCCATAGTGAATAAAAATGATCCTAGTGCATAAAGAATTAATTTTTTTGGAGACATGCTCATCTTTTTCATTTCCTACAAGTTGGATTTCACTTATGAGGTGTGATATCAACTCTTAGGAGAAATAAGTGTTTAATTTGCATAACGAGGTTCATAAGTTAACACACCTGGCTTTATTCACACCATGTGAGGAAATATTTTCTCTCTTGATGCGTTTAACCGTGGCTGACAAGGTAAGAAACTTCCATTCACTTCCCCAAGAGAGTACAGTTAGGAAGATAACTTTCTCAGTTTTGCTTCCTCACTTCTCTTTCTCAAGCAGTGAACTGTCAGATTGGTGAGGTTGAGAAAAAAAAAGGCCAAATATGTGTCTCACCCACGGTCTCTTTTGGGAACAATCTGTTCCTGGTTCATTTTAATTATGTTCCTTAATTTAGTGAGTTTACCTTCTTTCCCCTGCCATATAGCTTCTCTCATCTAGGTGTGGATGTTTATTTCTGTGAACAAAACGGTTAATCTGGCCATGCTGCATAGTTTGATTCACTTTTGTAGGTAATATAGCTGTTCATGTTTATGACATATTCATGCATTTCTTCAGAAGGATGACTCTTAACTGGATGTTTGGGTATTACCCCAAACCTAAAAAGATATAGTGATATATCTCAGTTTTTAAGATGCTGCATAATATTTTTCCAGTCTGCCAATTATATTCATCTGAGATGTTTCCAACATGTTGTTCTGTGTACTCTGCTAAGTCGCTTCAGTTGTGTCTGACTCTTTGCAACCCTAGGGACTGTAGCCCACTGTCTGTGGGATTCTCCAGGCAAGAACACTGGAGTTGGTTGCCATGCCCTCCCCTAGGGGATCTTCCCAACCCAGGGATGGAACCCGCGTCTCTTAGGTCTTCTGCATTGGCAGGCGTGTTCTTTGCCACCAGCGCCACCTGGGAAGCCCTATAAATTGGACATTTGATTCAAAACAAGTAATGATACAATAAACCTTGTTTATAATTTGGCATGCTTTTGCAAATATGTTTTAAATTAAATTTTGAGATTAATGGTTGAGTTAAATCATACATGCAGTTTCACTTTTACTCCATAGTACCATATTTCTGTGCAAAATCACACCAATTTATAAAGCCACAAGCAAGAGTGTTTCTTTGTCACATCTTCACCAAAGCTTGATTTTGTAAACTGTTTTAAAATTGTTTGACAGTGTGATAGACTCTTATCTCTCTTTTATCCTTTCTTGTTTTTAATTTTCTTATTATTTTTAACAGTTTATTTTGGCCACATGTGTATATCTTTGGCTTCAGACTTTTTCATTTCATTTTAATCTGGTGTTTTTTTTTTTTTTTTTTCTGACTCCTTGATGGACTCTTATTTTATTGTATTAATGTTCCTATTGCATTTTTCTGTAGAATTATTCTTAGGGCAGTTTGTCATTTTGTTTGATTATATTTTATAGAATGAATTCCAAATCTGGTGCTTGCATGCTGTTTTATGTTCCTTTATTGCCTTGTCTTCTTACTGTAAAATAATTTCATACTTGCTATGATTTTCAGCTTCCTAGACTAAAGATGGGCAGCTCTTTCACTCTGATCTATTGTGGATGAATTTGTCTACACTTTTTCACATTGAGCTACAGTTTAAGGATTGGATTTTTGGATGTGTCTACATTTACTCTAGCCTGATTGAGTACAAAATAGAGGGGTAAATTCAATGGGTGTGCAGGCCTGGTTAAAGGGCCTGGACTCTTGTGCCTACCTCTGAAATGTCATTAAAACCCCAATATAATGGCTTGTTCCATCTTTCTGGGAGGAAGTTTTATTTCCTTGAAGATATAGGATTGCTTTCGAATCACTTCTCTAATTTAATCTGGAGCCATTCAAGGCCTGGCTTGTATCCCCAAGTCATCTCGGGTGTTTCCACCTGCCCACTTTACCAGTCCCTTCCTGGCATTTCTCTCTCCATTGCCTAGTCCAAACCTTAGTGGAAAACAAATATTTGGTTGAAAAGGAGTTTGATGTCTTATCCTACAGCAAGGACAACCTGTTCATTCAAATTTTTTATCTGCTTTTTCTCTTCATTATGCTGGAGACATAGGTTCTGAGGTTATTTATCATGGTACCTCATTTCCGAATCTGCTTTCTTTCCAACTGAGAGGCATCAAAATGATAAGCTATAACTACTTTCCTGCTTGTGATAGGAAATGGAAGTTAATGTTTCATGGAAATTATCAGGTAACTCTCAGGCTGCCTACACAAACCCTCACTTTACCTGTCTTTAAAGCATCATTCATAAGATGTTTTCTGCATTTTTTTTTTTACAAAACAAAGATAAATACCATATGTTTTCTTAAAACTACATTCTCCATCACTATTTCTAATATAGCCTGAATTTGAGAATTAAAACTCTACTCAGATGCTAGTTTGATAAGAGGCAGTTTTCTTTATATTCCCTTTATGATCTTTTGTTATGCATCCCCTTATAGTCATCCAGGTGAACCCCATACTGTCATTTCCTCCTCTCTTTGCTTCCAACTGAGGTTCATCCTTCAATATATCTGCACATACCCTCTTCTTAGTACAGTGAAAACCAAAAATAGAACCCACAACAGACACTATCAGAATCAATGAGAACTGCTTTTGAATCCTGGTTTGTCATCTGCTTATTGTTTGAAATGCAGCAGATTACTTAACAACTCTGAGAAATAATTCCATAAAAGCCAAATAACCATAATGATATTAACAGAAATTTTGTGATGAGTAAATGAAATATTTAATCAAAGTAGTGATAAACACTTAAACAAAAATATACTTTCCCCTACTCTCCATTTCTCTATGTCAATTAATTTTTTGTCCTGTATTTCATTTTATGGAAATACTGCTTTCCTTTTATACAAATGTTTTTCTATACACTATGCAATCTGAAATGTGCAATGGACTGTAATGTTCACAGTTTCATCTTTAGAAATTTAGAAATTTATCATTTGCTTATATTCTTAAAATCTGGTTGATATGAGTGAAACTTTTGGATAGCTGGGAATGAATTTTTGCTCTAATCCACCTGTGAGGAAACATCTACATTTTAGTACAAAGCAATCTTTGTAGAAGGGTGAACTGCTCTGCAAAATACTTTAAAAAATAGATATTTGGGTTGCTGACATTAACAGAACACTGATGTTACTGAGATCTTAAGCGTTTAATATATAAACAAATGTCACGTTAAGTTATATTTCCTACTATCTGAGAATATTGCCAGAAGAGACTAACTTTTGATAGCAGATGTTAAAATTTTTATTTTACTATACCAAGCTGATTTGTATGCTGTATGTTTTAATACATACTACAGTTATACAATTATGGTATGGATTAAATTAAAAAAAAATAAAAACATATATATATATATATATATATATATATATATATATATATATATATGATGGCTTCCCAGGTAGCTCAGTGGTGAAGAATCCACCTGCATGCAATGCAGGAGACCCAGCACACAAAGATTCAGTCCCTGGGTCCGGAAGATCCCCTGGAGGAAGAAATGGCAACTCACTCATATATTCTTATCTGGGAAATCCCATGGACAGAAGAGCCTTGCAGCTACAGTCTATGGTGTCACAAAGAGTCGGACTAGACTGAGCATGCAAGCATGCGCTCGCACACAGTTATATGTTGTGTTTGCTTCCATCAAAGAAAGCACATTGGAAATTAGAGTTTCATTGTGATTTTCTCTTTAATATTTCAATTTTATTTCATTGACCTGAAATTGCTTTAGAAAACAAACTTAATTTTTTTTACACTTCATTCTGTACTTTTTGTCACCTATGCTGCTTCTACCTTCCAAAGTTTTTCAAGATAGTTTGATCAGTGTCATAAAGATTTAGTTTGAAAAATAATAATGAATTTCTATAATCTTAAAAAAATCTTTTTGAATGCTGAGTTATATGAGTTTCTGCACCTTCAGTTTTTGTTGGTTGATTCTTTTCCCAAGAAAACAATGTAGTACTTTAGTCTCTCAGTAGATTCACTTTTACCATGGAAAAGTCAAATGAAGCTTTACAAAAGTCCATGGAATCTGGATGGAAAATCTTGTTACACGTAACATTAAAGCATCCTATGTTTTATGGTTTTAGTTTTGGTTTTCCTCCTCTTAGTAGGATATACAGTTGTCCATCAGTATCCCTAGGGGATTGGTTCTGGGACTGCCCTTGGATACCAAAGTATGTTGAGTTTAAGTTTTGCTTGTATAAAATGACATAGTATTTGCATGTAACTTATGTACATACTCCAAGATACTTTAAATCATCTCTAGGTTATATATAATACCTATTACAATGCAAATACTATGTAAACACAAAGTAAATGCTATGCAAATAGTTGCTGGGCATGCAGAAAATTCATGTTTTACTTTCTGGATGTTTCTGGACATTTTAAAAACGAAATTTTTGATCCATGATCAGTTGAAATTGCAGCTGTGGAACCTGTGGGTATTGTGGGCCAATTGTGGGAGAGGCTCCTCTGTCCATGGGATTTCCCAGACAAGAGCATAGGAGTGAGTTGCCATTTCTTCCTCCAGGGGATCTTCTGGACCCAGGGACTGAATCTTTGTGTGCTGGGTCTCCTGATAGAGTAACTGAAGAACTATGGATGAGGGTTCGTGACATTGTATAACAGGAGGCAGTGATCAAGACCATCCCCAAGAAAAAGAAATGCAAAAAAAATGAAATGGTTGTCTGAGGAGGCCTTAAAAATAGCTGAGAAAAGAAGAGAAGCTAAAGGCAAAGGAGAAAAGGAAAGATACACCCATTTGAATGCAGAGTTCCAGAGAATAGCAAGGAGAGATAAGAAAGCCTTCCTCAGCAATCAATGCAAAGAGACAAAGTAAAACAATAGAATAGGAAAGAATAGATATCGCTTCAAGAAAATTAGAGATACCAAGGCAACATTTCATGCAAAGATAGGCACAGTAAAGGACAGAAATGGTATGGACCTAACAGAACCTAGAATAAATCCCACTTGATCATAGATCTCTTAATGTACTTTTTAATTTAATTCATTCATATTTTGTTGAAGATGTTTTACCTATCTTTACCAGGGAAAATTGATTCATAATTTTCTTGTGATGTTCTTGACAAGCTTTGGTATCAGGGTAATGCTGGTCTTGTAAAAAAGTTTGGAAATATTCTCTTCCCCTTTTTTTTTAATAGAATTTTAGAAAAATTGGTATTACCTCTTTAAATGTTTCACTTCACCAGTGAAACTGGTTCTGGACTTCCCTTTGTTGGAAAGTTTTTGATAACCATTTTAATCTCCTTACTAGGAATCAGTCTATTTAGACTCTCTCATCATAATTGTGTCTTGGTAGGTTGTATATTTCTAGGAATTTATCCATTTCTTCTATATTGTCCAATTTGTTGGTATATAATTGTGTAATCTGTTTTATTTCTGTATTATCATTTATAACATCTCCTCTTCCATTTAATAATACAAATAAATGTATCTATTTGAGTATTTTCTATTTTTTTTCTTAATAAGTCTAGCTAATGATTTTTCTCTATTGTTTACCATTTCAAAAAAACAACTTTTAGTTTCATATATCTTTTCTATATTTCTACACTATTTTTTTCCTTCTGCTAATTTGGGGTTTAATATGTTTTTCTTTTTCTAATTCCTGAAAGTGCAAAGCTGAGTTAGGCTCTCTATTTTTGAGCCTTTTTGAAAGTATGTGGTACATATTACAGTTCTTCTTTCATAACTCTTTATATATACATATGATTGTCTACATCTGAGTACAGAGATAGCCTCAATATTTGGCTATTTTTATCAAGATATGTTCTAATTTAATGTTAGTATGTTCAGTTCTTGTATGTTTATTCACCAGTAGAATCCTATGTTGAACTTACCTTGTTAAGGGGTAAACTGAGACATAGTAACATTTTTGGGATTTTATTTGTGCAAATATTGATTCAAATCCAGTAGCACCAAACCAAAAATAGTTAGGAGCACTTCCTGACAGGATCTAAGGGAGAGGTTTTTATACAAAAGACTGGAAGCAAGGAAAGGAAATTATTTGACTGGCTACAGCTTAAGCAGTTGCCTTATTTGGGAAAGCTTAGTTGATGGTTTGTCATTGATTGGTTGATTTTTAGCTTTCATTTTTCTCAGTTTTGAGTGCATTGACTTTGGCTTAGATTTATATTTGCTTTTGAAGCTGCCCAGGTATTAGAGTCACCCCAGTCTATTGGTTTCTTCCTTTAGTTACTTTCACAACCTTAATATAGATAGTCCCCATACCCCGGTATAACCCAATATAGAAAATCCACTCCAAACAGATTATTTATATAAATATAAAAAATATATATCATTAGTGCTTCTAAAACGTGTTAAGAAAATACATTCCTGAATTATGGTGTAGAAAGTTTTATTTTAAAGAATGTATAAATCACTAGCCATACTGAAAAGGAATTAGGGACTTCCCTGGAGGTCCAGTGGTTAAGAATTCACATTTCCACTTGACTAGCAAAAAAAAAGAAAAAAAGGAATTAATATATTGGATTCCATTTAAATTAAAAACTTCTCCAAAGACAGCATTAAAAAGAGTAAGCATGAAAGATATGGACTGAGAAAAGGTATTTGCAATGAGCAATGCATGTAGACGAAAAATAATTCAATGAGCAAAACCTTTCTGAATCTCAAACATTTATAGTTGAGGTCAAATTTTACACATTTTCAAAGTTTTGGAAGAACTCTTATTTTAACTTAACTACTTTAGCTCTCCTAAAAGTAGATCAAAAGGAAGAGTGAAGATTAAACTGTATAATGAGCAGTTAACTCAATAACTTTTAATGACCATAAAAAACGGATATGTCCAAGACTGGAGCACAATTTCATCCAGGGTCATAAAAGTCTATTTTATGTGCTGTAAATCTCACAGGAGCTGTGAAGTATGTGTCCCCTCTCCTGGTCTAAAACCTTGTGGCTTGTCTGATTGCCCTTTACGATGAGTGAGGTTAATATCTCTTGCCTATAAAATCTCTTACCTATTTTATAAGAAATGCAGATGAAGGAAGAATTTGAACTAAATATATTTGCTAACATACAGCTATTTACTCAGTTCCTTTCAATTAAAAAAGTTTTATCCCCAAAGAACCAAATTCTTTGTATTCTTAAAAAAAAACCTTAAGATTCATAGTACATTTGAAGTAAAAATTTCAAGTTTAATATCAATTAATGTAATCAAATATTACTCTTCTTACTAGCAGCATGAGGAAAGATAATTTAACATGAATTTCTGGAAAAAAATTTTTAAATTCTGAATATACCTATACTGAAACAATCTAGGTAATTTGCGTGGAAAAAAAGGATTTGTTTTACTCTAGATAATGTCTTCCGTAATTTATTTCACTCTGCATGTTTCAGACTGCTTCTGAAATTAAGCTAGCAAAAGATATGTGAACATCTGACATACAAAAATCATACTGACAGTTCTTTATCAACTTTTTTGTTAGCTAAATATAAACATCCTATTAACTATAGGAGAACTCTCTAATAGTTTTAAAGTATATATCCTAGACAGTGAGAGAAAGCTGTTTTCTTGGCTATTATTTCCCATAAAATCTTTAAAAATATTGTTTATTATAGCTACTATTTATAATAATGATGTTGTATGCATTATTACAGCCCTGTATTTCAGTAAAATGCCCAATAAATGTATTTTAAAAATGCATTCTTGTCTAACTGCTTGAGATAAAATGTTGCTGTCATTTTACTGAACTGCACAAGCACATAAACATGGCAATAATAAATGTTTTAAAGTTTCTAAAGCAGTGAATGGTAGGAAATTAATCTGCATCATCACAGCCTCTTTCATAACAACCTTTTTTAATGAGTCAGATTCATCTATTCCATTTTGATGGCAGAAAGTGGATCATTTCTTGAAGAGATTTGTCAGCATAAAGAGCAATATGAATTTTCCCTGTACTTTAAAGGTCTGAAAATAGGAAAGAAAACTTTTCCATTTAGTACAGAATATAACTCTTTATCTACCTTGGTTTCTTCAAAGATCACAGATTCATCATTTAACCTAGAACATGATATTCCAAATGTGAAAAGGAAAGCATTCTAAAATTAATGTTACAAGGTGGTCTTTGTCCCAGTGAATTTCCAGCAATTCTCTTAATCAGCATATGTCCTGATTTTGCTGCTGCAAAGATGGAATGGAACAACTGAGATCCTTAGAAATAATAACTGTTTATCACATTACACAGAGATTCAGGACAAGAACTATAGTCCTGACTAAAATCTTGTAGTATACTTCTAATATAGCCACATTATATAGGTAATGTGTTACATAGTACTTTTAGTTCTTTGCCTACTTGGAAATATTTCTTTATTTTCCTGATACATAATGTAATTTCGTCATGCTTTTCTAATGAAAGAATTCCATGAATCCTTGATAATCTGAACAAAGGCACTGGATTTAGCCCTTTACATCTTGTTTTTCACAAAATCCATACACCTGAAGTTTATTAGGCTTCCCAGGTTTTATGGACTCTGTAAAATTATTTTCTAGAAATTTATTAGAACTGTGTGTAGTGATCATTAGGGTATTTTTCAAGTTTTCCAGTTTTCTCCTTGTGCATATTTTGTAAAGGACTGATCATATTTCCCCACTCCTTTGAAATTAAGCTTGCCCACTTTGAACTTAAGCTTGACTTGCTCTGGAAAATGGAATGTGAAATACTTGAGAGCCAGATTCTACACTATCTATCCACTTTTCTTATTTTATTTGTCAAGTGCAGAAGTACATGTTGAAATGAAGCCTTTACTCGCTTAGCTTTTTGAGTTGATAACATAAAGCAAAACTCCCTGCATGGCTTGTATAGCATGAGTCAGAAATAAATATTTACTATTTTAAGTCTCTGAGAATTTTTTTGGAGGGAAGAGGGTCCTTATGCACTAATATTTGGGCTATCTTCACTCATACTGTATGCTTTCATATCCCTCACAGTGGTAATATAATGATAAGAAAACTATGTATTTCTTTTTTAAAATATTTTTATTTATTTATTTGTCTGTGCCAGGTCTTAGTTTTAGCATGCAGGATCCTCAGCTGTAGGATATTTTAGTTGTGGCATGCTAGCTCCTAGTTGTGGCATGTGGAATTCAGTTCCCTGACCAGGGATTGAACCTAAGCCCCCTGCATTGGGAGCATAGAATTCTAGCCACTGGATCACCAGGCAAGTCCCTATATATTTCTAAACAGTGCTTGTTTTTCTCCTTGGTAGCTATAAGGGTTTTAAATTTTTAAAAAGAATAAGGTAATATTAAGTAACAATAAGGTTCAGTGTAAAATACACCATTGATATTTAATGTAAAGTAAAAGATTTAACACATTCCTAAGCATATAAATTACAACTCATGTATTTAGAACTGTGAATTATGAGAAAGTTAAGACTCAGACTCTGAATACTTCTTACTGAAGCTTCTAACAATCTATACTGTCTTGTTTCTAATATTTTCAAGAACAGAATATTGCAAACCAGAAATTAGGATTCATCATGCTGATAGTTGCTGGAATGGAAATAAGGGGAAAAGATTGAAATATCAGTCAAAAGAAATGAACACTGAAATTATTGTCATTTTGTACAGGTCAAACATCCTTAAATATCTCAATAGGTATTTGGCAACTGTAGACATAAAACAGGTAAGCTTCTATAAATATTCTTTTTCTGAGATTAAAGATACACTGAATTAGAGTCACCATCCCTAATTATTGCAACTTTATAGTAAGTTTTGGAATCAGAACATATGAGACCTCTAACTTTGATTTTCTTTTTCAAGACTATTTTGGCTATTTAGGTGATTGTGCTTTATATGAACTTTAGGACTCTTTTTTTACTTCTAAAAGAGCTATCACTGCGGTTTGTATAGCAATTACATTAAACCTGTAGATCATTTTGGGTGGTATTGACATCTTAACAATATTAAGTTTTCCAATTCGTGAATATGGACTATCATTCCACTACTTTGTATCTGTTTTCTTTCAGAAATGTTTTGCAGTTTGTCAGTCTTTTGTGATTAAATTAGTTTCTAAGTATTTCGTTCTTTTTGATGCTATCTTAAGTGGAATTATTTTCTTAATTTTCTCTTCTGAGTATTCACTGTTAGTGAATAAAAAATATAAGTGATTTTCATATGTTGATTTTATGTCCTGCAACTGTGCTGAATGTGTTTATTTGTTCTAACAGTTTTTCTTGTGGAATATTTAGGTTTGTATATATAAAAGAGCATGACATCTATGAACAGAGATGATTTTACTACTCCTTTGCATTCAGATGACTTTCATTTCTTTTCCTTGCCTAATTACTCTGTCTTAGGGCCTCCAGTACTGGGTAGGCTAGAAGTGGTAAGCGTGGGCATCTGTGATTTGTTTCTGATGTTAAAAAAAGCACTTTCAGTCATTCATCATTGAATATGAGTTCACCTGTGTTTTTTCCTTTTTCTTTCAGTAGTTTACATGGTATGTTTTCCTGTCATTTTATTTATAATTACAGTGCCTTATTGTAAGATATGCATCTTATGAATAGGATATCTGTAAAAATATTAATAACCCTGACATTATTTTTGTGATTATATCTTTTGTCATTGCATATTTAACATTATTGCTGATAAATTTAATTTTCATTTCTAATTTTTCAAAATCATTCTATGTATATTAATTTTTCCTTCTTTCTTTAAAATTAATCAAATACTGTCATTTTTCATATTTTTCTCTATTAAGTATAGAAGCATCAGTTAATTTTACCTTCTGTAAGAGAGTTTATTCATTCTTTTCTATACAAATTTAATAGAACTGACCAATTTAATCAAATTAGAATTGGAGTTGAATTGTGACATGGTTTCTGTTTTGACAATATTCTTTTTACCTCTCTTTAACTATGTTCTTTCTGATAATTTAAATTGCATTCTTATGACTTCACTGTGATTTCTAGAGTTACTAAGTCCTTAAATCTAATATTTGTCTCTTAGATTTCTTGAAAAGGTTCTAGAATATGCTCGTTATCATGTCATCATTAGTAATATTGTCAGTTTCACTCTTAAACATGTTTAGTTTAGTATTATACTTATAGCCACCCTTATTTTTATTATCAAATTTATATACCATATAAAACCTAAAATGCTTTCTCATAGTAGCTAACATTAGCATTTCAATGAGCCCTATATTTAATAAAAATATACAAGTATTTATATATAAAGAAAATAAAATTCATACAGAAAAACTGGAATTTGTAGTGCTGAAGAATTGATGCTTTTGAACTGTGGTGTTGGAGCAGACTCTTGAGAGTCCCTCGGACTGGAAGGAGATCCAACCAGTCCATCCTAAAGGAAATCACTCCGGAATATTCATTAGGACTAATGCTGAAGTTAAAACTCCAATACATTGGCCACCTGATGTGAAGAAGTGACTCATTTAAAAAGACCCTGATGCTGGGAAAGATTGAAGGTGGGAGGAGAAAGGGATGACAGAGTATGAGATGGTTGGATGGCATCACTGACTCAATGGACATGAGTTTGAGTAAACTCTGGGAGTTGGTGATAGACAGGGAGGCCTGGTGTGCTGCAGTCCATGGGGTCACAAAGAGTCGGACACAACTGAGCAACTGAACTGAACTGAACTGAAAGAAAACTGGTATACCTGGTACATAAATAAATTCAACTTAGTCAGTCATTTACCTCATGCAGTTTACATTTGTCAAAGCTAAATGATGTATTATATCTACATATATACATATTATATTATATAACATTTGCCAAGGCTATATTGGCTTCCCACGTGGTGCAGTGGTTCAGTAGTAAAGAATCTGCTTGTTAATGCAGGAGATGCAAGAGATGCAGTCTGGATCCCTGGATCGGGAAGATTCCCTGGAGTAGGAAATGGCAACCCACTCCAGTATTCTTGCATGGAAAATACCATAGACAGAGTAACCTGGCAGGCTGCAGTCCATGGGCTTGCAGGGAATCAGACATGACTGAGCAACGGAGCACACACGTGAGGCTATGTTACATAGGAAGTAGTCTGGCATTTTGTAGGTGCCAGATAATTTAATTCAGGTAACAAAATTTTGCTTTATTTTTCTTTTACCCACATTTTTCACTTGAGAGAAATGATTTACAGACAGGTTAAGAAATATGCCCCAGGTTGCAAAGAAGTAAATACTAGAACTAAGGTTGAGACTTAGGAAGACTAGTGCCAGCATCCATTCTCTTAACCACTATACTATACAGCCTTGAAGTACATTCATGTCTGTATATGTATGTGTATTAGATATATGAATTGCAGTTTTATGTATACCTCCTGCTGCTAAAAAATACCTGCTATATACTAATAAAAACTTTAGTTATGGTAACGAAGATAAGTGATTGCCACAGGGTATAATAGTGTGCTGCTTAATTTATCTTTAAAAAGATGAGATATTTTAAAATATGCTAACAGAATAATTACCTAAATATGGCACATTTTATGTTGTGAGTCCGTGCCACTATCTGTATCGCCCTAATCTACAACCAGAAGCTATCAAAGAGGAAGAACAAAAGAAACCTAAGGCGGAGTGAGCTTTGGCGTTAAATCTTCATGACTGTGGAGAATGTGATAGATATAAGTGAGTTATCAAATATCTCCACAGGAGTGAAGACAAATGTTACTTCAGTCCTAAACAGACAGCAGTGAGCACTCTGTTGTGTAAGAGCACTTATTTCCAAGTAACTAGAGACACTGCAGTCATATTTATGTAGCGATCACACTACACTAGCACTCCTGTTGAGTAAGTTTCAGTGGAAGGAGTAAAGATGCTGGCAGTTTGAATTCCCCCATGCAAAGTAATATTTGTGAGATTGTTTTGCTTCACTAAAGTGCTTTTTTGGGGGGTCTGAGGAGAACACACACTATATGCCTAGAGAATCAGACCTATAGTAACCAGTGAAGATGAGAAGATACTATATCTTTTTCCAGTGTCTTAGGTTATCTTTGAGATACTAAGTTGATGGGAAGCTCCAGGATCATTTCCAAACAGTAACATCAAATAGAAAACCACAGGCTGACTAAAATAACTTTATAGGAGCTCTGGAAACCAGTCAGAAGTCTACAGCAACAAAGCAAATGCCCAAAGAAGACAAAGTAATATTAAAAATGGTAGGAAATATCACAGCATTTTTACTTCCCTTGCTTCGTTGCTTCCTCGGTGCTACATAAGTGTGAAAAAGTGGCTCAAATCCAGATTCTTTCCCTCAGACCAGAAAATGTTTGCAGGGTTTGTAATATTCCGACCTGCCTGTGGGCTTTCTAAGGGACTGGTATGTATCCTTCCTTACTTGGAGGTCAGGTTGGAACGCCATTGTTAAGATCTCAGACTAGAAGTAATAGAGGGATGGTGGATAGTACAGAACATAAACATGGAAGGAATGAAGACTCAACAGCTGCCTAGGGACAAGAGATAATGAGCAGAGGAATACAGTAGATTGTTTAGGACCCTGAGAAAATGCTGGGTGAGACTCTTTGGGAAATTTTGTCTTTTTAAATGAGCTGAGGGAAATTGGAAAAAACTGTGTGTGTGTGTGCACACACACACACATATCCCAACAGAACATATGCCCAAATTACACCTGAGAAGAAATTATGCCTTTGTATCAGGCTAATCTTGAAACTTAAGATCCTACTAATTAATAAAAGTTTTCTCACACTGGGAGAGTTTGTTATTTCTTAAATGTTTAATTTTCAACTAAAGATTATAAGGCAAAGAAAGAAACAAGGAAACATGGCCCATTCAAATGAACAAAATGAATCTTCAGAATAGTCAGTGAGGAAATAGACACTAGACATACTAGACAATGACTTAAGAACAACTTCCTTAAAACACTTAAAGAGCTAACAGGTAACATGGGTAAGGATTAAAGGAAGTTTTTTTTTTTTTTTAAATTGGGAACAAAATGAGGATATCAACAAAGAGAAATTATAAAAATAAACACAAATTTGGAGATGAAAAATATAATAATTGAAAAATGTACTGGTGGTGTCCATCATCAGACTTGCACATGCAGAAGAAAAAGTCAGAAACCTTGAAAACATATTAGTTAAAATTTTTGAGTTCAAAAAGCAAAAAAAAAAAAAGAAAAGAAAAAAGTTAACATAGTTTAAGGGATCTTAAAACAACAACAACACTGTCAATCAGACTAGTATACACATTATAGGAGTACCAGAAGGAAAAATGATATGGAAAGAAACAGAAAAATTATGTGAAGGAATAATGACTGGAAATTTCCCAGACTTAATGAAATTTGTGAGTATGTTTCCAAGAAATATAACAAATTCCAAGTAAAATAAATCTAGAGACCAATACTAATAAATATTATAATCAAACTGCCAAAAGCCAACAACAGAGAATATTGAAAGCAGGGGAAAAAAGTGACTAATCACATATAACAGATTCCCAACGATATTATGAATGGATTTATCATCCAAAATCTTGCAGTCCAAAGGTTAGGGGGATGACATTTTTGTAATGCTGGAAGAAGAATACTGGCAGTCAGGAACTATATCTCTGGCAAATTATCCTTCAAAAATGAGAGATATTTGACATTCCTAGATAAAAGCTGAGGAAGTCCATTACCATTAGATCTTCTTTACAAGAAATAATGTGAATCCAAGTCAAAATAAAAGGATACTAGGCAGAAATTTGAAGCAAAATAAGTACATTGACATATGCAAAATCAGTGTTATTTTAATTTTGGCTTTTAACTCTGCTTTTTATTTTTTACAGCATGTGAAAGTCAAACATATATTTTAAAAATTTAAAATCTGCATTAATAGTTGCATAACATATAAATATATGTTTTGTGACATCAATAACAGAAAGTAAAGGAGTGAAGCTAAAAAGAAGTGGATTTTTGTATACCATTAAAGCTATGTTTTAAAATAAATAAATAAAACTAAGATCATGGAATCTGGTTCCATCCCTTCATGGCAAATAGGTGGGGAAACTTTGGAAACAGTGAGAGACTTTAATTTGGGGGGCTCCAAAATCACTGCCTATGGTAACTGCAGGCATGAAATTAAAAGACCCTTGCCCCTTGGAAGAAAAGTTATGACCAACCTAGACAGCATATTACAAAGCAGAGACATTACTTGGCTAACAAAGGTCCATCTAGTCAAAGCTATGTTTTTTCCAGTGGTCATGTATGGATGTGAGAGTTGGACTATAAAGAAAGCTGAGTGCTGAATAATTGATGCTTTTGAACTGTGGTGTTGGAGATGACTCTTGTGAGTCCCTTGAACTGAAAGGAGATCAAATCAGTCAATCCTAAAGGAAATCAGTCCTGAATATTCCTTGGAAGGACTGATGCTGAACCTGAAACTCCAATACTTTAGCCACCTGATGTGAAGAACTGACTCACTGGAAAAGACCCTGGTGCTGGGAAAGATTGAGTGTGGGAGTAGAAGGGGATGGCAGAAGATGAGATGGTTGGATGGCCATCACTGACTGGATGGACATGAGTTTGAGCAAGCTGTGGGAGTTGGTGATGGACAGGGAAGCCTGGCATGCTGCAGTCCATGGGGTTGCAAAAAGTCAGACATGACTGAGTGATTGAACTGAAATGAAAGCTATGTTGGTATCAATTTAAGATAGATTGCTATAACTTTAGGATGTTATCTAAACCCTGTGGAAACCACAAAGCTTATGTATATGCATACACACACACAAACACAAAGAAATAAAGAAAGCAAGCCAAACATGTCACTGCAAAAAGGCAACTAAATACACAGGACAGCAGTAATGAGGGAAAAGAGACAAAGAAGCTGTAAGTAATATAGGAAACAAATAAAATGATAAAAGTAAGTGCTTCCTCATCAGTATTTAAATGCATTAACCCTGCCATCAAAAATGCTTTTTGGCAAAAATGTATAAAGATTCAGGATCCAGTGTTACCACACAAAACACACTTTAGATCTAAGAAAACTATAGGGTGAAAGTGAAAGGATGGAAAAAATATTCCCTGTTAAGTAGTTAAAAAAAAAAAGAGAATGAGAACAGGGATGGCCATTTTAATATCAGACAAAATAAATTTTAGATAAAAAATTTTTACAAAAAGTAAAGATGAACATTATATAAAAGTGATAAATGTGTCAATACAAATGATAAAAGTGTCAATTTACCAGGATGACTATAATAATATATGCATGAAACATCAGGACTCCAAAATATGTGAATTAAACATTAATGGAATTGAAGGGAGGGAAAAGAAAAAGAGCTCTACAATAATAGTAGGAAACT
This sequence comes from Cervus canadensis, assembly GCF_019320065.1. NCBI lineage: Eukaryota > Metazoa > Chordata > Mammalia > Artiodactyla > Cervidae > Cervus > Cervus canadensis. The sequence goes on along the minus strand of NC_057402.1, from coordinate 30,418,221 downwards.
AACATCCTACTCTCCATAGTGGATAGAACAGAGAGAATATCAATGTGTAAATAGAGCATTTGAAAAACACTATAGGTCAATTGTATGTAACGGTATACAATCACTCCTATACCAAAAATAGCAGAGGACACATTCTTCTCAAGTGCACATGGAAAATTTTTCATAACAAACAGTATGTTAGGCCACAAGACAAGTCTTAGAACGAAGGAAAGAAGAAACTAAGGTGAGTAGCCTAGAGGTCTTCAACTTCTGCTAAAGGCAAGATAAAGAGGTCACAATTTCTGCAGGAAACTAGAAACTCTGGGATGCAGCTTTTTAAAACAATCATTTAAGGGCACTTGAAGTGTGTGATAAATGGAAGATAAAAATATGAAAGAATTTTGCCTCTTAAAAATTGTTGCAGCTTTGTCTAAAAATGCGTTCAGTCTTTGGCAACCTTCCCCATCCGTGTCCTTCTCCCATTAGCTCATTAGATTCTTGGCTGAATGGAAAACATCTGTAGTTGCCAGAGGTGGAGGATTCAATTTAGAATAAAGGATAAAAACCAGTGTCACTAGTCAAAATGGGGAAAACCTGAAGTTTTCCAGTGTATTTTGGGATATTTGGCAGATCATCCAGAAGTTTAGTAGGAAGAAACCGGAAGTGAGAAATCCGTAGGACGAAGATGATGTCATCACAGATCCCTGGCTAACTGATTAACTGTTTTTATGTTCCAGAGATCCCAAGTTGTTTTTTTTTTTTCCACAACAAAATATGAAACTCAAGTAATACTTGAGAATTGGATGAAATTTTGAATGCTGTCTTCAGTCAACATGTGGCTTAGTCAGCAGAGTTTGAAGTATCTGATCACAGGTCTGCTAAACTATTTGCTGACCACTAAACTATGCAAACATAGGTCTGATCCCTCATGAACCAGGCTAAAAAGTATAAATTAAAATTATAAAATCTGATGAGAGATATAAGCTTTGAGGAAACAATGCAGGGGAAATAAATACCACAATATAAGTCTAACCAAACCAGCAAAACATATAAAGAAACAAAAACCTCAACAATAATATAAATCACATTCAAAGCTGCTAGAAAATACTTTCTAAAATATTTGACTTTCAACCAAAACTAATAGACATGCAAGAATGACAAAGGAGATTTTTACCCACACTATAGATGATAAAACACTCAATAAAACCTGACTTTTAGGACATCTAGATGTTAGATTTAGTAAGAAAAAAAAAAGACTTCAAAGCAGCTATTATACATATATTCAAAGAATTTAAGTTGTGTTTAGAAAATTAAAAGATAATATGGAAACAATGATTCAACAAATAAAGAATATCAATAGAGAAATGGAAATTAATAAATAGAGCCAAATGAAAAGTTCTAACTTGAACAACAATTGAAATGAAAGATTCACTATGTATGTGTAACAGCAATTTTGTGATAACAAAAGTAAAAACCAGTGACCGTAATATAGATCAGTGGAAATAATCCAATCCAAAGAACAGAAAGAAAAATCACCAAAGAAGACAATGTCTCTAAGATCTCTGAAATGGCACAAAGCTGTATACATAATGGAGGCAGTAGATGGGGATTAGAGAGAGAAACGAGAACAAAAATATCTGAAGGGAAGGAAATATATATATCCCTCTTGATGTTTTTAGCCATATGAAGATTTAAAGTGGTTTGCTACACAGTCATATATGATTCAAACTGTGTGCTTGTGTGTATATATATATGTAAATATATATATACATATATATATATACACACACATATATTGAAATTGTAAATCATCTAGTGATATGTTTTACTGTAAATAATGGACATGTTTGGGGCCTTTTGAGTTTAGAAGAGTCTAATAATCTTTAGTGGTCAGGTAAACAGTGATAAATATCTGCTTTGATAAGCATACCTGCATGCCTAAAGGAATGTAATTCATTGATACAGAACTGGTTTAATTACGGATATGTAGTTTTTGTGAATGTGATGGCATTTCAATTTAAACTTAAACAGTAAAAGTGCATTATGGGTTGGCTCTAATGCAACAAGAATGCTAACTGTGGCTATCATTTGATATATAAACTTCAAAATCTGTAAAGCAATAGAGAATGTAAATATTTTTAATAACATTTTAATGTAATACTTCACTTTTTTCATAGAAACAGTGTATGGAAGGTAATAAAAATGTTATTTAAAGAGTTTCTCTTAATAAGATGCTCAGGACCTTGTCTGTCTTGTCTGAATCCCAACAAAGATGTGATGCATTATTCTTGACAACAAGCTCTTAGGAATTTGGGGGCCACTTAGAGAAGGGGAAATTATTCATTAAAAAGGGAGCGGAGATTTTCAAAATGATCATTGGTAGGTATTGTGAAGAAAAATGGTATCTGACAAAGCAGTTCACAGGACTGGCAGAAAGTTATCATTTCTGTTTTCTTTGCTATTTGGCAATTTGATGTAACTTTATTTTCTAACTGAAATTAAAATATACTTAGATGCAGAAATACACACACACACACACACACACACACACACACACACGAGATCATTTGGTGGGAACTGTAAATTTAAGCAAGAGGTGATTTTGGGAGTAAATTCATAGGAATTTAAAGAAACTTCAGGAAAGCATTAGACCTCTCTGAGAAAATATTATAGAGTATTAGAACCATTTTCATTTAATAGACAAAATTAGCTCGTTTGATATCTACAATTCATTTTTGTTGATTTACTTGAGATAAACCCTGGGCTCTTCTTTAAGAAGATCATGAGGAGTAAGAGTAGCCTTAAACTTTCCTGATATAATATGGATTGTTTTGTTTCTATTTTATTTTGACCCATTCCAAAATTTTTTTATCATGTCTTTTTAATAGTTTTCATATTTTGAAGTCCAGTCATGATCATAAGAATTGCTTTATATATTAAGCAGTTGAAATTATATTTTTTAATGTGGAGTCTTATTTATTCAATTTGATGTGTAATTGACATAATTTGAATGTTGAGATGAAGGATGTTCAGTGATGGCTGCTTTTAGTTTAATGAATTTCATTGTCTAAGGTACAAAAATTAAGTGCCTCCTATATCCTTCAACTATTTGTTTGGACACAGAAATGTGATCATAGTTTTTAAACAGTGAATACTTGTAGAGGTTTATCAGTGACTACACCTTATAACTTCTGGTCATAAAGAGATTAGCAAATGTTTTTTGTGTGACCAAGTGTACTAAAGAAATCTCTTCAGTAAGACTGGTTGATCATATTGCTTGATAATGGAAAGAAAGCATAAGATTTGGGGAGATGATGAAAAGCTTTCACCAAATGCAAAGTGATAAATCTGGCTAAAATTCTATTTAGTGAAATTGAACATGCTATATTTTCACTTGCTGCATAATATTTTTAAATGATAGACATTTAAATCATTATAGTCACTCATTATTCCTTCATAGATTAAGCAAAATTAATGTTTTTGTTTCTTCTATTTGACACATACATAATATTTTTTTTTTTAACAGTAAGTCCTTGTTGGTTATCAATTTTAAATACAGTAGTGGGCACATGTCAATCTCAAAACTTCCAATCTAGATGCAAATTATGTTGATCTATTGATAGTTCGTCTTATGCAAAAATATACCTTTCTATTCTATACCAATTCTAATATAATAATAATAATAACTAAGTATGTTGCCTACAGGTTTCTTTATTTTGTTTTTATTTATATATTTATTTTTTATGATACTTGTCCAGGAAGCTGTTGTGTAAACAGAGTAGTTAAGAGTAACCTGAATTTAAATGATCTAAAGTAGAAAATTTTAGGTGAAGAACCAAGATGAAAATAGAAAGTATCAATAAAGAGGTACCTTCAGTTATTCTGTGAAGGTTATCTTTAACATAAAAAAGAAAAAAAATCAGGTTTAGAATAATAATATAGTAAGAATATACAGTGAATGTTAATAATTTTCAGTTCAGTTCAGTCACTCAGTCATGTCTGACTCTTTGTGACCCCATGAATCGCAGTGCACCAGGCCTCCCTGTCCATCACCAACTGCAGGAGTTTACCCGAACTCATGTCCATTGAGTCGGTGATGCCATCCAATCATCTCATCCTCTGTTGTACCCTTCTCCTCCTGCCTTCAATCTTTCCCAGCATCAGGGTCTTTTCAAATAAGTCAGCTCTTCGCATCAGGTGGCCAAAGTATTGAAGCTTCAATTCAACATCAGTCCTTCCAATGAACACCCAGGACTGATCTCCTTGAGGATGGACTAGCTGGATCTCCTTGCAGTCCAAGGGACTCTCAAGAGTCTTCTCCAATACCATAGTTCAAAAGCATCAATTCTTCGGTGCTCAACTTTCTTTATAGTCCAACTCTCACATCCACACATGAATACTGGAAAAACCATAGCCTTGACTAGACAGACATTTGTTGACAAAGTGATGTCTCTGCTTTTTAATATGCTATCTAGTTGGTCATAACTTTCCTTCCAAGGAGTAAGTGCCTTTTAATTTCATGGCGGCAATCACCATATGCAGTGATTTTGGATTTTAAATAGTACTAATTTTAAATCTAGTGTACTACTTAAAATGTACTTGTTAAAAATCAAATTGCAATAATTGTATTAATAATAATTACCAGGGAAATAAAGCAATGAGAATTCTAAACCAAATGATAATCTGTATTAAGTAAACAAGACTATTTTTTAAGAATTTTATATAGGCTACATTTCACTGAAATTGCAATAAACTTCAATTTATGAACAAGTTCCTCTTTGAACATTTACCTTTATGTATTTTTCATGGCATCTTTCAATAGATGTTAATTAAAAAAAATGTGATACATGCATTAGTACATATGTATATCAAAGAAGAGCTACAAAGTATACAAAAAGAAGAAAGCTAAAGATGTAATCAAATAGCATTTTAAAAATTATTTACACTTGACTAATTAGAGTAGAACTAAATCAGGATACATAAAATAGCATGCACAAAATGAATATCAAAAGGTATTTTCTAAATCAGTAAGTGCCTGCCAGACATTTAAAATAATTTCATGAATCCAAAAAGGAGCAGAAAGCAGTGTGCCATTTGTAGTCTGTCTTATAGTTGTTCAGCATCACATTTTAAAAGCAGTTTATCTACTTTGAGTAAAATCATATTCACCAATAAATGATAAAATCTCTATAAAGGAAATATTAAGAGTAACATTGAAATTATTGTCTTGGAAATGTTTTTAAAAATGTTATTTTCCCCTCTAACATATAAGGTAAAAAATTTACAAATTAAAAAGCACCTAAAAAAGCTTTAGATACCTTTTTTAGGGGAATTGTTTCATGATTCACAACACGCAGACATTTGCACTTCTTAAAATCAAGGTTAAATTTTCAAAGACATTTTCTTTAAAACCAAAAAAAAAAGAACACCAAAATCCCTCAAATTGCTTGTCAACTACATTTAAGTGAAAAATGTTTTCTTTTTTTTTGAAGCTTCCATTTTATGTCAGCTGACCCTGCTTGAAAAATCTGTATTTCATGCTGTGTAAATAGAACTGCTTTTGTACAATTTTCCTTAACATTTTCTACATTAATCCAATCTGGAATCCTAGCAACAGACCACTTCACTATGTGCTATTTCTCTTTTTGAGCAAATAGGTTTTAATTGTCAAATAGCAGAGATTCAAATATAAATGTTACTAAAGGTTTGACGCCAGCACATTTAGTGACTGCAATCATCACTTTTTTCCCTCCAGAATCTTCATGAAAACCTTCTTATTAAATCATTTAAATGTATATTTAAATAATTCAGTTTACTTTTTTTTTCATTTATGAAAACCCTGTACAGCTGATCTGTGAATATATTCTGGCAAAAGAATCAAGCTATATGGAGGAAACCTAAGTGAATATCTAATGTCAGTCTCATAACTCATAGTTGGCCGACACAACCACAGACTATGGTTAACAATTTGGTTTGTGTTAACTTGGTATTTTGTCTGCACATTTGATAAACATAATTATGCATATGTATCTCTTCAAATATTTTTATTTTAAAAAGATTTCATCATTCTATAATTATTCTAATCTGACGTAGTTTTTTCACTTAACAATATCCCTTTTAGATATTGTCTTACGTTGGTACAAGGTGTGTAATCAATAATTATTATCTAGAATTTTAATATTGTTGCCATGCAGTTTTAAGAATGGTGCACACTTGTCCTGTCACTTTAGCATGGGTTTCTCTTTGATAGATTTTTCAGAGTATAATTGTGTGGATAAAAACTGCATATGTGCATATATCTAATTCACTTCTCTGTACGGCAGGAACGAGCACAACATTGTAAAGCAACTATACTCCAATGAAAACTAATTTTAAAAAACTGCATATACAGTAATGATGAGACTTTTAAAATAATCATTAATTTGTTTTTCTCATTGGAATTTCTGACTACAGAATATTTATCTCAGTTAGTCTAAGTCCTTCTTTCTTGGGGGTGAGGATATGTTTTGTGAATGGAAAAATTAGAAGTTGTCCTAGAAATTTAGGAGAAAAAAAACTCACCTTTAAAAGTAGGATTATGTAGTAATATAACAACATTGAAAGCCTAGGTATTTTCTTAAGAGAAATTGTTCCTAATTGTTTTAGTACTCACTTATCATTCCCATGGTCAAGGGAGCAGGACCATATTTGAAAAGTAGACAAGAAGCTCTTTTTATCTTTGGCAACAGTGCCTTGAAGCGTGGTGTACAATAAAACAATGCAATACAGGAGATAGAAACAGAAAACCAAAAACTTCAGTTATAGAAGGTGCAGAGCCACTGAAACTGATCAGATCACTGAGAATAAGATTGAATGTGGAGTTGCAGAGGCTGGTACCCTGGAAAATTTAACAGCAAATGTTCAGGTAGAAGGAGTTCCTAAAAGTTTGCATCTTTTAGGATGTTTCTCAGCCACTCTGTATTCTTGAGGAATGGGATTGAACCAGAAATAAAGCACATCTGGGAGCTTGTTGAAGGACAACATGAGCATGAGGACAGGGTTTTAGTTGCTTTGTCCTGAGGACTACATTATAGACTACCCAGTCTGGGACCCTTAATAAGTCTGGGACTTAGAAGTCAGAGTCAGATATTTCAGATGACTGCAAGGAGTTAGGATACCACTGAGTCAGCCAGGTACCCTTACCCAGGCTCTGACCAAGAGAAGACCACAAGTTACATCTTCAATGCAAGAGTGCAAGCAGAGGGCATGCAAGAGATACTGCCCCGTAGAATACAGGAAGGATTAGACAGTGAAAGCCTGCTTAGTTTTGGTACTTTTACTTCTACATATCACTGTATATTTATCCATTTTTTTAAATTTTAAGATTTCTTTTCTCAAAAATAGAAAAATAAGAAATAGACTGATTTTTAATCTGAAAATTGTTTACAGGATAAAAAAGTTTCCTTTAGTTACTTAAAATACCATAAAGTAATCATTAATTATGATATCATTAATGTATTATAATTATAAAATAGTATAATGATTATAATAACATTTTAGTAAGATTTGAAGACAGTTTTTGCTAAATGGCTATTCAGTTAAGCCTTCCTGCTACTCAACAAGGTGAAGGCATAAGAGAAAGATCAAATTATTGGGGAAACTAATAATATTTAAAATTGTAGTATTCCATGTTACTCTCTCTGCACATCTCAGTTTCTCCTTAATTACCATATGTAAAATAGCCAATGGAAATTTGCTTTATGACTCAAGGAACTCAAATTAGGGACTCTGTAACAACCTGGAGGGGTGAGATGGGGAGGGATATGCGAAGGGAGGTTCAAAAGGGAGGGGACATGTGTATTCCTATGGTTGATTCCTGTTGATGTTTGGCAGAAACCAACAAAATTCTGTAAAGCAATTATCCTTCAATTAAAAAATAAATGCTTTTAAAGTAATTTAAAAAAAAGATTTAAAATTGCCTTTGAACATCCAAACTATAGCATTAATGAATCTAACCAAGACATTTTACTCCTTTTTCTGCTCACTAGGAAATACTTTATTGTTTTTCATCCTGCTGTTATTTTTTTTTAATTTATATATATATATATGTATGTATATATTCAGGAATGGGTATAGGTTTTACAAATGCTTCTGTTTTAGCATTGTTGGTGATAAAATATATTTTGTTCGTTTTTACTAATCACTTTATATTTGGCCAGCTCTGCCACTTTCTAATGGAAGAGCCTAAAGCTTGATAGTCAATACTAGTCATCGTCTCAGGTCTATTGTCATTTCCTCAGTGAAGCATTCTGTTATATCTTTTCATAGAAGCATTTTAATTTTATAGAAGTTAAAAAAGAAATAGTAGGCATTCATAGGTTGATGTGTTGAGTAAATGAGTATATCACTTCGTAGTTTTTAAAACTTATGTTCTCATATAGAATCTTACTTTATCATCAATATTGTTGTGTTGAATTTATTTTAGAAATGATATGTTAACTTAGGTGTGGGGTCACTGCTCCTTTCTCCTGGGTCCTGGTGCACAAGGTTCTGTTTGTGCCCTCCAAGAGTCAATTTCCCAATCCCGTGTAAGTTCTGGTGCCTCTAAGGTGGGGTTAATGGCGACCTCCCCCGAGAGGACTTATGCCATACCCAGGTCTGCTGCACCCAGAGCCCCTGTCCCTGCGGCAGTCCACTGCTGACCCGTACCTCCACAGGAGACGCTCAAACACAGTTCTGTCTCAGTCTCTGTGTGACCCCACAAGAGACTGACCCAGACTTGCCTGTGAGAGTCCAGGAGTCTCCAGTGGAGGCGTGGGTCGGCGGTGGCCTGCTGCAGGGTTGGGGGCACTGAGTGTAGCAATGCGTGCACGGAATCATTTGAAAGGTCACCATTATCTTCATGACCTCCACCTTACGTTGGCCCCAGGTAAATAGCAGGAAGGAAACACAGCTCCACCCATCAACAGAAACAAAGATTTACTGAGCATGGCCCCGCCCATCAGAACAAGACCCAGGTTCCCCCTGAGTTAGTCTCCCATCAGGAAATTTCCATAAGCCTCTTATCCTTCTCCATCAGAAGGCAGACAGTCTGAAAACCACCATCCCAGAAAACCACCCAGTCTCATCACATGGACCACAGTCTTGCCTAACTCAGTGAAACTACAAGCCATACCCTGTAGGGTCACCCAAGATGGACAGGGTCATGGTGGAGAGTTCTGACAGAATGTGGTCCACTGGAGAAGGGAATGGCAAACTACTTCAACATTCTTGCCTTGAGAACCCCATCAACAGCATGAAAAGGCAAAAAGACAGGACATTGAAAGATGAACTCCCCAGGTTGGTAGGTGCCCAATATGCTACTGGAGATCAGTGGAGAAATAACTCCAGAAAGAATGAAGAGACAGAGCCAAAGCAAAAACAACACCCAGCTGTGGATGTGACTGGTGATGAAAGCAAGGTCTGATGCTGTAAAGAACAATATTGCATAGGTACCTGGAATGTTAGGTCCATGAATCAAGGCAAATTGGAAGTGGTCAAACCAGAGATGGCAAAAGTGAACATCCACATTTTAGGAATCAGAGAACTAAAATGAGCTGGAATGGGTGAACTTAACTCAGACGACCATGATATCTGCTACTGTGTGCAAGAATCCCTTAGAAAAAATGGAGTAGCCATCACAGTTAACAAAGAATCCAAAATGCAGTACTTGGATGCAATCTTAAAAATGACAGAATGATCTCTGTTTGTCTCCAAGCAAACCACCAAATGGTAATCCAAGTCTATGCCCCAACCACTGATGCTGAAGAAGCTGAATTTGAATGGTTCTATGAAGACCTAAAAGACCTTCTAGAACTAACACCCAAAAAAGATCTCCTTTTCATTATAGGGGTCTGGAATGCAAAAATATGAAGTCAAGAAATACCTGAAGTAATGAGCAAATTTGGCCTTGGAGTACAGAATGAAGCAGGGCAAAGGCTGATAGAGTTTTGCCGAGAGAACACACTGGTCATAGCAAACACCCTCTTCCAACAACACAAGAGAAGATTCTATACATGGACATCACCAGATGATATTCGTTGCAGCCTAAGGTGGAAAAGCTCTATACATAGAGCAAAAGCAAGTTGTGAGCTGACTGTGGCTCAGATAATGAACTCCTTATTGCCAAATTCAGACTTAAATTGAAGAAAGTAGGGAAAACAACTAGACCATTGAGGTGTGACCTAAATCAAATCCCTTACAATAATACAGTAGATGTGAGAAATAGATTTAAGGGACTAGAACTGATAGACAGAGTGCCTGATGAACTATGGATCGAGGTTCGTGACATTGTAAAAGAGCCAGGAATCAAGACCATCCCTAAGAAAAAGAAATATAAAAAAGCAAAATGGTGGTATAAGGAGGCCTTACAAATAGCTCTAAAAAGAAGAGAAGTGGAAAGCAAAGGAGAAAAGGAAAGATATACTCATTTGAATGCAGGGTTCCAAAGAATAGCAAAGAGAGATAAGAAAGCCTTCCTCAGTGATCAGTGTAAAGAAATAAAGGAAATCAATAGAATGGGAAGGACTAGAGATCTCTTCAAGAAAATTAGAGATACCAAGGGAACATTTCATGCAAAGATGGGATCAATAAGTACAGAAATGGTATGGACCTAACAGAAGCAGAAGATATTAAGTGAGGTGGCAAGAATACACAGAAGAACTATACAAAAAAATCTTCATGACCCAGATAATCATGATGGTGTGACCACTCACCTAGAGCCAGGAATCCTGGAATGTGAAGTCAAGTGGGCCTTAGGAAGCATCACTACGAACAAAGCTAGTAGAGGTGATGGAATTCCAGTTGAGCTATTTCAAATCCTAAAAGGTGATGCTCTGAAAGTGCTGCACTCAATATGCCAGCAATTTAGAAAAGGCAGCAGTGGCCACAGGACTGGAGAAGGTCAGTTTTCCTTCCAATCCCAAAAAACAGCAATGCTAAAGAATGCTCAAACTACCACACAGTTGTACTCACCTCACACACTAGTAAAGTAATGTTCAAAATTCTCCAAGACAGGCTTCAACAATACCTGAACCGTGAAATTCCGAATGTTCAAACTGATTTTAGAAAAGGCAGAGATGCAAATCAAAACCACAATGAGGTACCATTACACGCCAGTCAGGATGGCTGCTATCCAAAAGTCTACAAGCAATAAATGCTGGAGAGGGTGTGGAGAAAAGGGAACCCTCTTACACTGTTGGTGGGAATGCAAACTAGTACAGCTGCTATGGAGAACAGTGTGGAGATTCCTTAAAAAACTGGAAATAGAACTGCCATATGACCCAGCAATCCCACTTCTGGGCATACACACTGAGGAAACCAGATCTGAAAGAGTCACGTGCACCCCAATGTTCATCGCAGCACTGTTTATAATAGCCAGGACATGGAAGCAACCTAGATGCCCATCAGCAGATGAATGGATAAGGAAGCTGTGGTACATATACACCATGGAATATTACTCAGCCGTTAAAAAGAATTCATTTGAACCAGTCCTAATGAGATGGATGAAACTGGAGCCCCTTATACAGAGTGAAGTAAGCCAGAAAGATAAAGAACATTACAGCATACTAACACATATATATGGAATTTAGAAAGATGGTAACGATAACCCTATATGCAAAACAGAAAAAGAGACACAGAAATACAGAACAGACTTTTGAACTCTGTGGGAGAAGGCGAGGGTGGGATGTTTCAAAAGAACAGCATGTATACTATCTATGGTGAAACAGATCACCAGCCCAGGTGGGATGCATGAGACAAGTGCTCGGGCCTGGTGCACTGGGAAGACCCAGAGGAATCGGGTGGAGAGGGAGGTGGGAGGGGGGATCGGGATGGGGAATACGTGTAAATCTATGGCTGATTCATATCAATGTATGACAAAGCCCACTGAAATGTTGTGAAGTAATTAGCCTCCAACTAATAAAAAAAATAAAAAATAAAAAAAATAAAATAAAATAAGGACATAGTTTGGTCAAAAAAATAAAAATAAAATAAAACGTATTTAAGCATTTAAAAAAAAAAAAAGAAAGAAAAAAGAAAAGGCAGAAGAACCAGAGATCAAATTGCCAACATCTTTTGGATCATCAAAAAAGCAAGAGAGTTCCAAAAAAATCTATCTGCTTTATTGACTATGCCAAAGCCTTTGACTGTGTGGATCACCAGAAGCTGTGGAAAATTCTTCAAGAGATGGGAATACTAGTCCACCTGGCCTGCCTCTTGAGAAACCTGTATGCAGGTCAGGAAGCAACAGTTAGAACTGGACATGATACAACAGATGGTTCCAAATAGGGAAAGGAGAACATCAAGGCTGTATATTGTCACCCTCCTTATTTAACTTATATGCAGAGTACTACTTGAGAAACACTGGGCTGGAGGAAGCACACGTTGGAATCAAAATTGCCAGGGGAAATATCAATAACCTCAGATATGCAGATGATACCACACTTATGGCAGAAAGCAAAGAAGAACTAAAGATCCTCTTGATGAAAGTGAAAGAGGAGAGTGAAAAAGTTGGCTTAAAGCTCAGCATTCAAAAAACTAAGACCATGGCATCAGGTCCCATCACTTCATGGCAAATAGATTGGGGAATAGTGTAAACGGTGGCAGACTTTATTTTTGGGGGCTTCAAAATAACTGCAGATGGTGATTGCAGCCATGAAATTAAAAGACGCTTGCTCCTTGGAGGAAACGTTAGACCAACCTAGACAGCATATTAAAAAGCAGAGACATTACTTTACCAACAAAGGTCTATCTACTCATGGCTATGGTTTTTCCAGTAGTCATGTATGGATGTGAGAGTTAGACTATAAAGAATGCTGAGCACTGAAGAATTGATGCTTTTGACCTGTGGGTTGGAGAAGACTCTTGAGAGTCCCTTGGACTGCAAGGAGATCCAACCAGTGCATCCTTAAGGAAATCGGTCCTGAATATTTATTCGAAGGACTGATGTTGAAGCTTAAACTCCAATACTTTGGCCACCTGATGTGAAGAACTGACTGATTTGAAAAGACCCTGATGCTGTGAAGGATTGAGGGCAAGAGGAGAAGGGATGACAGAGGATGAGATTGTTGGATGGCATCATCGTCTCAATGGATATGAGTTTGAGTAAACTCTGGGAGTTGGTGATGGTCAGGGAGGCCTGGGGTGCTGCGGTTCATGGGGTCACATAGAGTTGGACATGACTGAGTGACTGAACTAACTAACTAACTTAGGTGTGAACATAACTCAGTATAAGCTGATGTGCATTTATATGATTTTATTAAAATGTTTTCTCAATGATAAAAATGAAATATTAGTGGTTATTTTGAGGCATGCTAGCTCTATTTAATTTATCTAGTTTGCTAACTATATTTTAAATAACAAAATATGAGTATGTGTAGAAGTTAGTAAGTATAACCTAAGGAAGCAAATATAGGTTTGATAAGGAGCTAATGACAAAAATATTTTATTTTCTTTGATTGAGATAACATAAGACATTAAAGAAACTTTCAAATTTGGCAAAACATGAAGATAGAAAATTACTTTACTTTTTGAATGATTTACAAGGAATTTATTTCATCCTCACTTTTGCTGATTTTACTCTAAATTTTTTTCAATATTGACCTATTTTTTGTTAAAAAATAAATTATGTATTTCCTTCTGTGGGTCCTAAATTTTTCTATCAAAGAACCATTGAAACTTGGTTCATAGTTGGAGTTTATTTGAGAAGCTATTTTATCTTGAAGTATTTACACAAGTTTGTATTTTCTCATCCATAATATAACAACATTTCTTTTGTTACATTCTTGGTGAAGGAAATGGCAACCCACTCCAGTAATCTTGCCTGGAGAATTCCATGGACAGAGGAGCTTGGTGGGCTATACTCCATGGGGTTGCAAAGAATCAGACACCACTGAGCGACTAACACTTTATTATATTCTATAATGCATACTGATATTTTAAGGATATTCTATGGATTAAAATTGACACTTTTGGATAAGATGGTACACATTTATCCTCTGGCTGCTTATATCCATAGAAAAATATCTATATGTCTGAGATAAGATTTTGTAAGTTTTTTATAGAACAATCTGTTTAGAGATCTTTATATTTATTGCAGTAATATTCAGGAAAAATTACCAAAATTGCATGCCTCTATAGATGTCAGGCTCAAGAGTATTTTTCCTGCTTTAATTTCATCACTTGCTCTTTATCAAAGAATATTTTTTTGCTATTTTTGTGTTAAAATTTGTGTTAGAGTCCATGTAAGTGGAAAACAGTATTAATTAATCATAATCTCTCTAGTTTCAGTAACTTGAATCCATTTTTGTGTTTGTTGTCACCTCTATCAACTCAAAAATGTTCAAATCATTGACGCAGACCTTATGTGGACAAATGTTGAAAGTAAAGCAGAGAGCACAATATCATTTATAAAAGGAGAAAAGAAAAGGTTTGACAATATTTTCCTTTCAGGACCTTAATTTAAGACATCAGACAGTCCTTGGTTTTCACAATCATGAGGTTTGTAACAAATTCATTATATCATTATGATACAGAATGAAGCATATAAAAAGATCTTTAAAAAGTTTAGGGGGTTAGAGTAAGTCTAATCTGAAATGTTTGTCAGTTTCTAAGCAGTGCGTCTCTTCTACATTTTCCTCATATCCTTTGTTGTCTCCAGAGAGGGACCTGATAGAAGAGATCAGTTGGAGGAGCTGCAGGCATCACAATTTGGTCGGCCTGACTTGTTTGGTATTCATGGCTTTTGTAGGTTATTGCTCTGTAACCTATCAAGGCTCTGCAGGGGTCAATATCTGACCCACGTCCACCAGAAAGCTTCTTTTTGCTCTCTGATTTGAAAAAATTGACACAGCAAGCTCTTACTTTTTATCACTTCAACTTCAAATTCATTCCTGTAGGATCTGGGAAATTGTTGAGTTTCACTGGTCTGACTTTTTTCTGGGTCATTCGTCTTGCCCAAACTGATGAGATGAGCAGTACTGTGGCATTGTTTTAGGTGGACAAAGGTTAATAAAGCAAGAAGAGGAAAGCAAAATCCCTAATTTGTACATATCCATTTTACTTAACAATGCCAGTGTTTGACTATGTCCTGTGAAATTGGCATGCTTAGTAAACTTCTTACCAATTCAGTTCAGTTGCTCAGTCTTGTCCTACTCTTTGTGACCCCATGGACTGCAGCACGCCAGGCTTTCCTGTCCATCACCAACTCCCGGAACTTACTCAAACTCATGTCCATCGAGTCGGTGATGCCATCCAACCATCTCATCCTCTGTTGTCCCCTTCTCCTCCTGCCTTTAATATTTCCAAGCATCCGGATCTTTCCCAGTGAGTCAGCTCATTGCATCATGTGGCCAAAGTATTGGAGTTTCAGCTTCAGCATCAATCCTTCCAATGAATATTCAGGACTGATTTCCTTTAGGATGGACTGGTGAGAACTTCATCCAATCCAAGGGACTCTCAAGAGTCTTCTCCAACACTACAGTTCAAAAGCAACAATTCTTGGTGCTCAGCTTTCTTTATAATCCAACTCTCACATCCATACATGACTACTGGAAAAACCATAGCTTTGACATGCCAGGCTTTGTTGGCAAAGTAATGTCTCTGCTTTTTAATATGCTGTCTGTATCTAGTAGGAAAATAATATTTGCTTATATTCACAGGAATTATTAGAAATGAGATTGAGAGGTAAAGAAAGTTATAAAATATATGATCCCAAAATGTGGAAATTTTATATAGGATTAAAAAGTTTTTGTCAAAGTTCAACTTTTAAAAATATTATGAGGGGGAACAAATAAAATCTAAGCTATATCAACAGATAATTTACTTATTAAAAGAATTAAATAAAATTATATTTGACTGTGACAAACCTAGATAGCTTATTAAAAAGCAGACACATCACTTTGCCAACAAAGGTCCATATAGTCAGAGCCATGGTCTTTCCAGCAGTCATGTACGGATGTGAGAGTTGGACAGTAAAGAAAGCTGGGCACCAAAGAACTGATGCCTTTGAACTGTGGTGCTAGAGAGGACTCTTGAGAGTCCCTTGGACTACAAGGAGATGAAACCAGTCAATCCTAAAGGAAATCAACCCTGAATATTCATTGGAAGGACTGATGCTGAAGCTGAAGCTCCAATACTTTGGCCACCTGATGTCCTCATCAGAGCCTATTCATTGGAAAAGACCCTGATGCTGGGAAAGATTGAGGGCAGCAGGAGAAGAGGCCACAGGGAATGAGATAGTTGGATGTATCACTGACTCAATGGACCTGAGTTTGAGCAAGCTCCAGGGTTGGTGATGGACAGGAGAGCCTGGCATGCTGCAGTCCATGGGGTCACAAAGAGTCAGACACGATTGAGCAACTGAACTGAACTGAACAGTAAAATTGATTAAATAGTGATTTAAAGAAATTTGGGTTTAGAGATTAGAATAGAAGTTGCCTTCGGCAAAGGGATGGAGGCTTCTGAAGAGTTGCACATATCTTGATGTGGCTGGTGGTTACACAGGTTTATACATATGCTACAAAGACACCAAACTGCACACTTAGTATTTGTGCCTCAGTAACTAAAGGGGAAAAAATAAAGAATAAAAAGTAACAGTAGGCTTATTTTCATACAGCAAGAAGTCTTAACCTAGGCATTACTCTCTATGCTATCATGGCATATCATAGTCTCTGGGACTCTCTTGAATTTCTTTTTCATTGTTTTATAATTGCCTCTACTTCAGCCCAGCATGTCTGTGTTCCAGGCAGAAATAAGGAAAAGGAGCAAAGTGGGCATCCATGGGAAGGGGTTGAGGAGGATCTTAGGAAAGAAAACATTACCAGAATCCTTTAGCAAACATCTGTTGAGGTTCATTAGCTAGTCTAGTTATGCAGTCAGATCTACCTGCAAGGGAAGATGGGAGCTATATTTTTCATTCCATTTCTTCCGAGGAGGGAAATGGTCTCTGTTAATAAGAAAGAGCAGAATGCATATAGTGCAGTTATCAGTGCCATATATGTGTGACTTTATTAAAACTGTTGTAAAATATATTCTCTGAGCCAATTATGGATTGAATGCATGAAATATAAAAGTGAATGATTGTCATACCTTAATGGGTTTAGATTAATTATATATTTCAATGTCTTATATTATTATTTCCTCAAAATATGTTATGATTAAATCTTTTATCCTTTCAATTTGTTGGCCTTTTGCTAGCTTGAACAAGTGACACTGTGTTAGCAGCACCTGTTTATTTGTATTATAGAATGTTTAGAAATAGCCTAGTAATCCACAATGCCAAAGCTAATGACAGATATGTGCATCTGAAGCCAAAACCAAATTTTGTGTGAAAAGAAAAATTTTGCACAGTGATTCTATAGATCCATATGGTTGAGATTCTATTTTAAATCTGGTTGAAAAATTTTAAAAATACTTAGATTTTATTTATTTATATTAGCTTAATGCACAGATTTATGAATAGAATTCAGGGTTGAAATGGTAATGAAAGTGTCTCAAACCAGATGACATAAGAGAATAGGTTTCAGATTTATGCTTCCATATCGTCTGCCAGCCTGGCAGCATAATTCCCAATCCTCTCTGCAAGAAAATCTTTCATTTGAAGTGAGCTTCTGTTATGTGATCTTTCTCCCCCTGGCAGATGATGTGTTAAAAATGTATCTGGGAGATGGACCAGAGGCAGGTGCATAGGTTTTGATGTGGAGGCCTTGGCAGGTGTGACCCAGAATGGAATATATTCTCCTCAGAGGGACCTGTTGAGATCAGATGTTCATCAGAAAGACAATGCTCAAATTATTCTAACATGCATATAATTATTTCTTAACGCGGTATTCTGACCTTGCTATAATTTGCACACGAGCAAATACATTTAAGCCATGTTAACAACATCTGAACTATGATGTTTCTGGATCTGGAAAAACATAAAAATGCATTTCTAATCTTTTGCTGTACTTATGCAATTAGTGACAGGGTAAATGAGTTGCCTCAGTTAAAAGGGAAATGATAACTAAAGGTACTTGTAGTTTTCTGCTGGATATGATGCCACCATCTAGGCATCTTGTGGCATGGTTTCAAATCTTCCTTCCCTCTTCTTCACAAATAGTACAATTTCCCTTTTACAAACACATGTTCTCTGTGTAGAACTTCTTTGGCCCTCAGACTAAGCTTTCCTCTAATTTCATAGTCCATCTTTCTTCAGGTGACAAAAGTTTTTCAACTTTTGGGATTTAACTGAACTGCTACCACGTATGTTGCTAGCATGTCACATGAAGGGTATTCAGAACATGTTTTAAAATGAGCAACAGAATATTTAAATAAAGAAAGACATCATACTGCAAGGTAAATCTGACTTGTCTATTTGTTTTCCTTTTTTACATTCTCAGGAATGTTTAGTATTCAAGCTAGTTATAAAACCCTAGTAGCAAAAATTATTATGATGTTACATATGTTCTCAAATTTTAAAAACTGTAGTTGGCATCCAATATTATATTAATTTCAGTTGTGCAACATTGGAATTTTGCATTTATACACATTATGAATTGATCACCATGATAACTTACTAACAATCCATCACTATATAAAGAAATATTACTGACTATATTCATTATGCTGTACATTATACCCCTGAGACATATGGTCAAAGCTGTGGTTCTTCCCAGAGGTTTTTCCAGTAGTCATGTGAGAGTTGGACCATAAAGAAGGGTGAGCTCTGAAGAATCCATGCTTTCAAACTGTGATGTTGGAAAAGACTCTTGAGAGTCCCTTGGACTGGAAGGAGATCAAACCAGTCAATCCTATGGGAAATCAATCCTTAATATTCATTGGAAGGACTGATGCTGAAACAGAAGTTCCAGCACTTTGGCTACCTGATGTCAAGAGCCAACTCAATGGAAAAGACCCAGATGTTGGGCAAGATTGAAGGCAGTAGGAGAAGGGGATGACAGAGAATGAGATGGTCGGATGGCATCATCAACTCAATGGACATGAATTTGATAAAGCTTCGGGAGATGGTGAAGGACAGGGAAACCTGGAATGATGCAGTCCATGGGGTCACAAAGAGTCAGACACAACTAAGCGACTGAACAAAAGGCCTTTCACCTGTTTTGCTCAACTCCCTATCAGCCTTTCCTCTGGTGACTGAAGAAACATGGTCCACTGGAGAAGGGAACAGCAAACCAATTCAGTACTCTTGCCTTGAGAACCCCATGAACAGTATGAAAAGGCAAAAACATAGGACACTGAAAGATGAACTCCCCAGGTCGGTAGGTGCCCAATACGCTACTTGAGATCTGTGGAGAAATAACTCCAGAAAGAATGAAGAGACAGAGCCAAAGCAAAAACAACATCCAGTTATGGATGTGACTGGGGATGGAAGTAAAGTCCAATGCTGTAAAGAGCAATATTGCATAGGAACCTGGAATGTAGGTCCATGAATCAAGGCAAATTGGAAGTGGTCAAACAGGAGATGGCAAGAGTAAACATCCACATTTTAGGAATCAGCAAACTAAATTGAGCTGGAATGGGTGAATTTAACTCAGATGACCATGATATCAACTACTGTGGGAAAAAATCCCTTAGAAGAAATGGAGTAGCTATCAGAGTCAACAAAAGAGTCCAAAATGCAGTACATGGATGCAATCTCAAAAACGACAGAATGATCTCAGTTCATTTCCAAGTCTAACCATTCAGTATCAAGGTAATCCAAGTCTATGCCCCAACCACTAATGCCAAAGAAGCTGAAGTTGAACGGTTCTATGAAGACCTACAAGACCTTCTAGAACTAACACCCAAAAAAGATGTCCTTTTCATTATAGGGGACTGGAATGCAAAAGTAGGAAGTCAAGAAACACCTGGAGTAACGGGCAAATTTGGCCTTGGAGTACAGAATGAAGCAGGGCAAAGGCTAGTAGAGTTTTGCCAAGAGAATGCACTGGTCATAGCAAACACCCTCTTCCAACAACACAGAGAAAAATCTACACATGGACATCACCAAATGCTCCATACGAAATCAGATTGATTATATTCTTTGCAGCCGGAGATGGAAAAGCTCTATACAGAGAGCAAAAGAAAGACTGGGAGCTGACTGTGGCTCAGATCATGAACTCCTTATTGCCAAATTCAGACTTAAATAGAAGAAAATAGGGAAAACCACTAGACCATTCAGGTTTGACCTAAATCAAATCCCTTATGATTATACAGTGGAAGTGAGAAACAAATTCAAGGAATTAGGTCTGATAGACAGAGTGCCTGAAGAACTAGGGACAGAGGTTTGTGACATTTGTACTGGAGGCAGGAATCAAGACCATCCTCAAGAAAAAGAAATGCAAAAAGGCAAAATGGTTGTCTGAGGAGGCCTTATTAACAGCTATGAAAAGAAGAGAAGCAAAAGGCAAAGGAGAAAAGGAAAGATATATCCATTTGAGTGCAGAGTCCCAAAGAATAGCAAGGAGAGATAAGAAAGCCTTCCTTAGTAATCAATGCAAAGAAATAGAGGAAAACAATAGAATGGGCAAGACTTGAGATCTCTTCAAGAAAATGAGAGATACCAAGGGAACTTTTCATGAAAAGATGGGCAAATACAGGACAGAAATGGCATGGACCTAACAGAAGCGACGATATTAAGAGGTGCAAGAATACACAGAAGTATACAAAAAAAATCTTCACGACCCAGATAATCATGATGTTGTGATCACTCACCTAGAGCCAGACCTCCTGGAATGAGAAGTCAAGTGGGCCTTAGGAAGCATTACTACGAACAAAGCTAGTGGAGGTGATGAAATTCCAGTTGAGCTATTTCAAATCCTAAAAGATGATGCTGTGAAAGTGCTGCACTCCATGTGCCAGCAAATTTGGAAAACTCAGCAGTGGCCACAGGACTGGAAAAGGTCAGTTTTCATTCTAGTCCCAAAGGAAGGCAATGCCAAAGAATGCTCAAACTACCGCACAGTTGTACTCATCTCACATGCTAGCAAAGTAATGCTCAAAATTCTGCAAGCAGGCTTCAATAGTAGGGGAACCATGAATTTCCAGATGTTCCAGCTGGATTTAGAAAAGGCAGAGGAACCAGAAATCAAATTGCCAACATCCATTGTATCATCAAAAAATCAAAAAAGTTCCAGAAAAATATCTACTTCTTCTTTATTGAATATGCCAAAGCTTTTGACTGTGTGGATCAAAACAAACTGTGGAGAATTCTTAACAAGATGGAAATACCAGACCACCTGACCTGCCTCCTGAGAAATCTGTATGCAGGTTAAGAAGCAACAGTTAGAACTGGACATGGAACAACAGACCAGTTCCAAATCAAGAAAGGAGTGTGTCAAGGTTGTATATTGTCTCCCTGCTTATAACTAAATGCAGAGTACATCATGAGAAATGCTGGACTGGATGAAGCATAAGCTGGAATTAAGAGTGCCAAGAGAAATATCAATAACCTCAGAAATGCAGATGACACCACCCTTATGGCAGAAACTGAAGAACTAAAGAGCCTCCTAATGAAAGTGAAAGAGGAGAGTGAAAAATTTGGCTTAAAGCTGAACGCTCAGAAAACTAAGATCATGGCATCTGGACCAATCACTTCTTGGCAAATAGATGGGGAAACAGTGAGAGACTTTATTTTGGGGGTCTCCAAAATCACTGCAGATGGTAACTGAAGCCATGAAATTAAAAGACACTTGCTCCTTGAAAGAAAAGTTATGACCAACCTAGACAGCTTATTAAAAAGCAGAGACAAAAAAAAAAAAAAATCAGACATCATTTTGCCAACAAAGGTCTGTCTAGTCAAAGCTATGATTTTTCCAGTAGTCATGTATGGATGTGAGAGCGGGTCTATAAAGAAAGCTGAGCACTGAAGAATTGGTGCTTTCAAGTTATGGTGTTGTAGAAGACTCTTGAGAATCCCTTGGTCAGCAAGGAGATCAACCAGTCCATCCTAATGGAAATCAGCCCTTAATATTCATTGGAAGGACTGATGCTGAAGCTGAAGAAACTCCAATACTTTGACTACCTGATGCGAAGAAGTGACTCATTTGAAAAGACCCTGATGCTGGGATAGATTGATGGCAGGAGAAGAAGGGGGTGACAGAAGATGAGATGGTTGCTTGGCATCTGTGACTCAATGGACATGAGTTTGAATAAAGTTTGGGAGTTGGTGATGGGCAGGGTGGCCTGGTGCGCTGCAGTCCATGGGGTCACAAAGAGTTGGACACAACTGAGCCACTGAACTGAACTGAACTGAACTGTGAGAGTTGGATCATAAAGATGCCTGAGCCCTGAAGAATTGGTGCTTTCAAGCTATGGTGTTGTAGAAGACTCTTGAGAATCCCTTGGACAGCAAGGGGATCAAACCAGTAAATCCTAAAGTAAATCAATCCTGAGTATTCATTGGAAGGCCTGATGCTGAAGCAGAAGTTCCAGTCCTTTGGCCACCTGATATAAAGAGCCAACTCATTGGAAAAGACCCTTGTGCTGGGCAGGATTGAAGGTGGTAGGAGAAGGGGATGACAGAGAATGAGACGTTTGGATGGCATCATTGACTCAATGGACATGAGTTTGATCAAGCTCCAGGAGATGGTGAAGGACAGGGAATCCTGGTGTGCTGCAGTCCTTAGGGTCACAAAGAGTCAGCCATGACTAGGCAACTGAACAAAAGCCACTTCACCTATTTTGCCCAACTCCCTATCACCCTCTCCTCTGGGACTACCAGTTTTCTTTATCTATGAGTCTCTTTCTGTTTTGTTTTGCTATTTAAATTTCATTTACAAGGGGAATCATAAAGTATTTTTTTCTCTTTGAATAATTTCATTAGCATGAAACCATCTAGTTCATCTATCTTGTGACACATGGGTGTATTTCATTCATTTTATGGCTGAATAATATTCTATTGTATCCAATATTCCTTTGATCAGTTTCTTTATCCATTTGTTTATTAACAGGCACTTAAGTTTCTTCCATATCTTGGCTACTATAAATAATGCTGCTTTGAACATGAAATGCAGATATCATTTTAAATTAGTATTTTTGTTTTTTTAGAAAAATACTCAGAAGTGGAATTGATGGACTGTATTGGTAGTTCTGTTTTAAGTGTTTGAGGAAACTTCATGCTGTTTTCCATACTGACTGTACTGATTACATTCCCATACATAGTGCACAAAAGTTGATTTTTATCCATATTCTTTAGAACACTTGTCTTTTTTTCTTGTTGATTTTCTTGTTTTGATAATAGCCATTCTGACAGGTATGAATGAAGTGGTATCTTGCTGTGGTTTTGATTTGTATTTCCTTGGTGATTAGTGATGTTGAACATCCTTTCACATGCCTGTTGGCCATCTCATGTTTTCCTTGGTAAAATGTCTATTCAGGTCCCCACTTTTATTTGGAATGTTTGCTTTTTTGATATTGAGTTATGTCAGGTCTTTATTATTCTGGATATTGACCCCTTATTAGGTACATCGTTTGCAAATATCTCTTCCCATTTAGTAAGTTTTCAGTTTGTTGGTAGTTTCCTTCTCTGTGAAAAAGATTTTTAGTTTGATGTTTCCATTTGTTTAATTTTGCTTTTGTTTCCCTTGCCTGAGGTCAGGGATCCAAAAACTTTAGTAACACCGATGTCAAAGAGTGAACTGCCTGTATTTAATTGTAGGAGTTTTATGGGTCAAGCCTTAGATTTAAGTCTTTAATTCACTTTAAGTTTGTTTTTTAATATGGTGTAATAAAGTGTTTCAGTTTAATTCTTTTGCATATAGCTGTGAAGCCTGATCAGTTTTCTAAACACCATTTATTGAAGAGACTACTTTTCCCCACTGTATATTCTTGCCTCCTTTGTGGTAAATTAATAGGCCATATAAATGTGGGTTTATATCTGAGCTTTCTGTTTGTGCCAGTACCATACTATAACTTTGTAGCATATTTTGATGTCAAGAAGCATGATGCCTGCATGTCCTTCTTACTTAACATTGTTTTCACTATATTTTATCTTTTGTGGTTCTATACAAATTTTAGGATTATTTGTTTTAGTTCTGTGAAAAATGCCACTGGAGTTTTGAGAGGGATCACATTGAATGTATAGATTGCTTTGAGTAGTTCTAGTATTTTAACAATAGGAATTCTTCCAATCCACAGGCTTGCTATTTATTTCCATTTATCTGTGCTTTCTTCAACTTTTAAAATTAATGTATTTCTTTGTACATATCTTTCATCTCCTTAGTTAAATTTATTCCTCAGTATTTAATTCTTTTAGATACTTGTAAATGGAATTATTTGATTTCTCTTTCTGATAGTTTGTTTTTCATTTATGGAGTAAGCTTTTGTACATTGATTTTTTTTTTATCCTGCAAAAAATATACTGTATTCATTTATTAGTTTTAACAAGTTTTTTTTGGAGTCTTTAGTGTATTCCTTATATGACACCATGTCATCTACCACTGTTGAGTCTTACTTCTTCATTCCCAATTTGATGCCTTTCTCTGTCTCTCTCTCTCTCTCTTTTTGGTCTGATTGCTATATCTAGGACTTCCAATACTATGTCAAATAAAAATAGTGAGAGTGGGCATTTTCATCTTATTCCTGATCCTAGGTGAAAATTTTTCAACTTTCCATTGTTGAGTATATGTTCACTGTGGGTTTGTTATATGTGATTTTTATTATGTTGATGTACATTCCCTGTATACTTAATTTATGGAGAGTTTTTATCATAGGTTAATTTTGAACTTTGTCAGAAGCTGCATCTATTGTGATGATCATATGATTTTTATGTTTTATTTTGTTAATGTGGTGTATCACGTTGATTGATTTGTGAATATTCAACCAACTTGTGAATATTCAACCAACGTTGCATCACTGGAATAAAAACCATTTGATCATGTTGTATGATCTTTTTAAAGTATTGTTGAATTTGATTTGTTAATATTTGTTGAATACTTTTGCATCTATGTTTATTAGAGTAATTGATTTGTAATTTTTTTATACTCTCTTTTTCTGGTGTTGGTATCAGGGTGATGGTGGCCTCATAGAATGATTTTGAAAGTCCATCTTCTTCAGTATTTCAGAGCAGTTTGAGGTTATATATTAACTCTTCTTTAAACATATGGTAGAATTTACCTATGAGGTCATATGATCATGGACTTTTATTTATTGGGAGGTTTTTTATTACTGATTCAACTTCATAACTAAGATTGGTCTGTTAAGATTTTCTGATTCTTCTTCCTTCAGTCTTGGAAGTTTATTATTTCATTTATTCCAGGTTGTCCAATTTATTGACATGTCATTGTCAGACTCTTCTATGTTCCTTTGTGTTTCTGTGCTATTGATTGCAATTTCTCTTGTTTCCTTTCTGATTTTATTTATTTGAACCCCATTACTTATTTTCTTTCTTGATGAGTTTCACTAAAGGTTTATCCATTTTGTTTTACCTTTTCAAAAAGCCAGCTCTTAGTTTCAATGATCTCTTTTATAGCTTTTTAAAGTCTGTTTTATTTCTGCTTTAATCTTTATTACTTCTTTTCTTCTTCTAAGTTTGGGGTTTGTATGTTCTTTTTCTAGTTCCTATAGATTTAAGGTTAGGTTTGTTGGGGTTTTTGTTTTTTACTCTTGCTGTTTTCTGAGGCTGGCTTGTATCATCAATAACTATCCTCTTTAGAACTGTATTTAGTCTGTCCCATAGGTTTTGTGTAGCTGTGTTTCCATTTTTATTTGTTTCTTGCCATTTTTTGATTCCCTCTTTGATTTCTTTGTTGACCCGTTGTTTGTTTAGTAGTATGTTGTTTAGCATCTGCATATTTCTGTTCTTCTCATAATTGATTTTTAGTATTACACTATTGTGTTTAGGAAAGATGTTTGATATAATTTCAGTCTTCTTGTATTTATTGAGACTTGTTTTGTGGTCTACCATATGATCTATGCTGGAGAATGTTCCACGTGTACTTGAAAAGTATGTGTATTCTACTGTTTTGGAGTAGAATCTTGTCTAATGTGTTATTTAAGACTGGTTTTTCCTTATCGATTTTCTGTCTGGATATTCTGTCCATTGATTTAAGTGGGGTGTAAAAGTTTCTTACTATATTTGTATTACTGTCAGTATTTCCCTTGATATCTGTTAATATCTACTTTATAAGTATTTCTATGTTAGGTGAATAGATGTTTAGAAGTGTGTGTCCTCTTATTGAATTGATGCCTTTATCATTATGTAATTCCCTTCTTTCAGCTTTTCCGCTGGGAACTTCTTTCTCTCCCCTCAATAATGAATCATAACCTTCCTAGGTAGAGGATTCTTGGTTATCATTTTCTTTTCTTTTCAGTGTTTTGAACATATCTGTATATAAATATATGTGTGTATGCACATTTATATAATACCAGTCTCTTCTGGCCTATAACATTTCTGCTCAATAATCAGCTGACAGTTTTGAGGGTTCCCTTGTATGTAAATAGTTGTTTTTCTTTTACTACTTTTAAGAGTCTCTATTTTTAACTTTTGACATTTTACTTATAATGTGTCTTAGTATGCACTCATCATATGAGCAAATTTGGAAAACTCAACAGTAGCCACAGGACTGGAAAAGGTCAGTTTTCATTCCAATCCCAAAGAAGGCCAACACCAATGAATGTTCAAACTACCATACAGTTGTGCTAATTTCATATGCTAGAAAAGTTATGCTCAAAATCCTTCAAGCTAGGCTTCAGCAGTATGTGAACCAAGAACTCTCAGATGTACAATTTGGGTTTAGAAAAGGCAAAGGAACTGGGGATCAAATTTCAAACATTTGTTTAATCTCAGAAAAAGCAAGAGGATTCTAGGAAAACATCTACTTCTGCTTCATTGACTACGTGAAAGCCTTTGATTGTGTCGATCACAACAAACTGTGGAAAATTCTTCAAGAGGTGGGAATACCAGGCCACCTTACCTATTTCCTTAGAAACCTGCATGCAGGTCAAGAAGCAACAGTAGAAACACACATGTAACAATGGACTGGTTCAAAACTGGGGAAAGAGTACGGCAAGGTTATATATGGTCACCCTTCTTATTTAGCTTCTATGCAGAGTACATTATGCAAAATGCCAGGCTGGGTCAATCACAAGCTGAAATAAAGATTTCCAGGAGAAATATCAACAACCTCAGATATGCAGATAATACCAACTTAATGGCAAAAAGGGAAGAGGAATGAAAGAATCTCCTGATGAAGGTGAAAGAGGAGTGTGAAACAGCTGGCTTAAAGCTCAACATTCAAAAAATTAAGATCATGGAATACAGTCCCATCAAATAGAGGGAGAAAAAGTGAAACAGTGACAGACTTTATTTTCTTGGGCTCCAGTGTCAATGTGGATGGTGACTGCAGCCATGGAATTAGAAGTCACTTGCTCCTTGAAAGGAAAGCTATGATAAACCTAGACAACATATTAAAAAGCAGAGACATAGGTTCCTAAAGTCAAAGCTATGTACAGTCAAATCATGTATGGATGTGAGAGTTGGACCATAAATAAGGCTGAGCACTGAAGAATTGATGCTTTTGAATTGTGGTTCTGGAGAAGACTCTTGTGAGTCTCTTGGACAGCAAGGAGATCAGACCAGTCAATATTAAAGGAAATCAACCCTAAATATTCATCGGAAAGACTGATGCTGAAGCTTTGGCCTCCTGATGCGAAGAACAAACTCACTGGAAAAGATCTTGATGCTGGGAAAGATTGGAGCAAAAGGAGAAGTGGGAAGTAGTTGATGAGATGCTTAGATTGCATCACTGAGTCAATGGACATGAGTCTGAGCAAACTCCAAGAGACAGTGAAGAACAGGGAAGCCTGAAGTGCTGCAGTTCATGGGGTCACAGAGTCAGACACGACTTAGCAACTGAATAAAAAAACAGCAGTGTGTATATCTTTGGATTCATCTTGTTTGGACCTCTCTGTGTTTCATGGACTTAGATATCTGCTTCCTTCACCAGATTAGGGAAGATTTCAGCCATTATTTCTTCAAGTAGGTTTTCTGTTCCTCTCTCTCTCTCTTTCTCTTCTCTTCTGGGACCCTTATAATGTGAATGTTAATATGCTTGCTCTTATCCCAGAGGTCCCTATAACTATCCTCATTTTAATTTTTTTCTTTTTCTGTGCCAGTTGAGTGATTTCCACTATCCTATCTTCCAGATCTCTGATCCATGCTTCTCCATCCTCTAATCTGCTATTTATTCCCTATAATATATTATTTTGTTTTAGTTACTGTATTATTTGGTTCATTTTTATGTTTTCTATCACTTTGTTGAAGTTCTCAGTGAGTTCATTCATTCTTCTCTTGAGTTCAGTTAACATTTTTATGACCATTTCTTTGAACTCTTTTTCTGGCAAGGTTTCATTTAGTTCTTTTTATGAGGTTTTGTCTTGTTCTTTCATTTAGAATGTATCTGTTTATCTCCTAATTTTTTCTATCTTCTTATACTTGTTTCTATGTATTAAGTATATCATCTATGTCTGCAGGTCTTAAAAGAAGGACCTTATGTTAAATGTATCTTTTAGGGCCCATGGGCACAATCCCCCTTTGGGCACTATAGCCAGATGCTCCACAGATAGCCCTTGAATAGCCTGTGTGTACCCTCCTGTTTTGGTTGGGCCATGATTGATGTGGGTGTGACCGCAGACTGACTGGCTGACAGGTCTGACCACAGATGGTACACATGTCATGGTATGCAGGACTGGCCCTGTAGAGTGGGAGCTGATTTAAAGGGTCACTGGTGCCATCCAGTGCCATCTTCCAGGTGGGGTGGGGGCTGTCTCTGTGGAGATGTAGCTGCTTTGGAGGTGTGCTGGTGCCTGGCACAGACCCCACTGGTGGTGTCAGGTGGGAGCCTCTTTGGAGGAGCCAGCTAGGGTGAGCAAGTTGGGTGGATCTGTTTCTCAGAGCAACACCAGGTGTTAGCAAGGTTGACAGGGAATGGCCAAAAAGTTACTGGCCAATACTAGGACAACTAGGTGGAAGAAGTCTTGTTAAAAAAAAAAAATGGTGCCTGCTAACACTTTTATTCCCAGAGAATGTTCCACCAGATCTCGGCCCTCTAGCACACAATCTGAACTTAGTAATGATTCTGCTTCTTGTATGACCCACATAGTTTTCAAGCTGCTGCCCGTACACTGGCAGGGAGGGACTTTGTACTTGAACCCTTCAAGAGTGGAGTCCCAGTTTCCCACAGCTCTCTGGTTCTTCTGGATGTAAGCCCCAGTGGTTTTCAAAGCCAACTTCAGATTTTGTGGGGGCTTCTGTGTCCAGTGCAGGGGGACTTGATGTGGGGCTCCTTAGCTGCTCATGGATACCTCTGTAACATCTCTCCTGTTTATTTCTCACTGCAGTTCAGTGTGGGTTCTGATTAGACCCCCTCTCTGCTCCTCTTACCCAAATGAATGTGCCCTTTTCTTTATATTTTCCCTAGTTATGGAAAATCTGTTCTAATAGTCTCCAGGTCATTTTCAGAAATAGTTGTTCTACATGTAGTTACAGTTTTCGTATGTCTATGGGAAGAGATGAGCTCAGGATCTTCCTTCTCAGCCATCTTGAGCTGCACCTTATCTTCAATTTTCACATATATTTTCACTTATGTTTGCAAAAATAATCATAATGAACATCAAATTATTTGGTACATGTTCCTTAAAATTAGTTAAATCATTGGGAACAAGTCTCAGTATCTCTTAATAACAGACTGTAAAGAAGTTGTTGACAAAAGTCCTTGTTAGAATGCAGAGCACTAGCTTTGTCCTTGTGATTTGCACAGAAAAGCCTTAAAGGTCAGCAAATATTTGCCTATATTCAAAAAAAGGACGATAATGTATACTTCTTGTGGCTCTTCATCATGTAGATAGGTTTCTATTTGTTTACTAAAAAGAGGATGTGTTTTCCTGTGACATTGAATAGATGTCATATAGTTAACTTTCAAAGATTAATAACTGGTATATTTGAAACTATTCATATATTTGTAAGAAACAGCATTTGTTAGGGTGTTTGATTTTGAGAATTATATTTATTTACTTAAATTTGTGTAATAGTTGTGGTGAGAAATTGAATTTGCTCATTTATCTTGTGGTAATTAACTCACTGAGATAATCATAACTTATTTAATCAGTATATAAAAAGTATGTATCTTCTAGATTAAGAATGTTCTCATAGACAGCTGTTTTTCATAAAGTTTATGCAAGTCAAAGCTTAGCATCTGACTTTTAAAGATTAATTTTAAATCAGCAAAATTCTCACTCTTACACAGTGTAGATTTTTTTTTTGTAATGATCAAAATAATTGTGTTTCCACACAAATAAATGTATTATTTTGTTGAGAGACTTAAAATTTCAACAATAAAACTTAAGACTTAGATATTCAAAACTAGCTATGGCTTAGTCTTGGCCTTAATAGTTCTTCCTATGCAGCTTGTCTCGTTTTCCATTTATAATCAGCTTTAAAATGTTCTGGAGTTTGTTTCTTCCTATCATTCCAGCATGCTTCCTTTTTCCTCTTGCAATTTTTTGTCTTTTCTGAAGCCCCGAATAGTTGTAAAGGAGAAAAATCATTACCATTATTTTGCTTTCCCCCGTTTAGTTTTGCTTTACATTTATGTTTACTTTTTCCCTCATGTTTGTATCTCATGCCTGTGACCCTGGGTAAAAGAGTTTATTACTTATTAGAGTATGTGGAAAATGTGAGTTTTTTTCATTGGCTTATTCTGACTGGTCAACAAAATTAGAAAATGTGCAACTCTTCCTAGGTAAACATTTATTATAGAGCAGCAGCTGGCCAGTAGGAGTTTTATCATTACTATAAATTAGAATTTATGGTATTGTAAATTTTCAGTAGATACTGTATCATTATTAAGAAAGCAAGTAGTCTTTGGATCAAAGAGTATTAAAACAGGGAGAGAATTGTGATATTCAGCTTCCAAAATGACTCCAAATAACCTCATTTCCCATTTTTCATGCTCTCTGACATCTCCTATATTGAGTGTTTACTGGACCTAATAATTTGCTTATAATTAATAATAAAATATGATTAAAAATATGGGATGTCACTTTCAAGACTAGGTTACAAAGACTGACTTCTCTCTTATTCCCCTAACTCCCTGGATCTTGCTTTCTTGTTTGTTCACTCTGATGGAAGGGAGTTATCATGTGTGGTCTTACAAAAAGGTGGAATGGAAAGAACTGAGGTTCTACAACCAGTGACAGAGAGTAACTAAACCCCTTAACAACAGATGATTCATGCAGGGATAAAAGTCATTTCTATTGTTTACAAATAAGGGTATCAATTGGTTTTTCCACTTATTTTGCTTAATTTCCTTAACCAAGGCATGCAGTTAAATTGTGGTAATGTGAGTTTCAAGTCTATTGTCAATGTTCTGGTGTATTAGAATATTTTAATAGGTATTTAAACATCTTTCTGGGGCTTCCCTGGTGGCTAAGTGGTAAAAAATCCACCGACTATTTAGGTCTTCTTCCCACCTTTTGATTGGGTTGTTTGTTTTTCTGGTATTGAGTTGTATTATATAGAGTGAAGTAAGTCAGACAGAGAAAGATAAATATTGTGTACTAACGCATATATATGGAATCTAGAGAGAGGGCACTGATGAATTTTTTTCCAGGGCAGCAATGCAGAAACAGACATAGATAACAGACTTATGGACATGGGGGAGGGGAGGAAGGAGAGGATGAGATGTATGGAGAGAGTAACATGGAAACTTACAATACTATATGTAAAAAAGACAGCTAATGTTAATTTGCTGCATGACTCAGGGAACTCAAATATGGGCTCTGTAATAATCTAGATTGGTGGTATGGGGAGGGAGATAAGAGGGAAGGGACATATGTATACCTATATCTGATTCTTGTTGATGTTTGACAGAAAAAAGCAAAATTCTCTAAAGCAATTTTCTTTCGATTAATAAATAAAATAAAAAAAAAAAATAAAAGAATCCACCTGCTATGCAAGAGATGTGGGTACAGTCCCTGGGTCAGAAAGATCCTCTGGAGAAGGAAATGACAACTCACTACAGTATTCTTGCCTGGAAAACCTGATGGGCAGAGGAGCCTGGTGGGCTGCCGTCCAAGGAATCACAAAGGGTTGGACATGATTTAGCGACTGAGCACAGCACAGACATCTTTCCAGTCTCTTAGACTCTTAAACAACAAGAATAATAACAAAATGGCTTCAAAACCATTTTGAGTTTTTTAATCTATAAATTTCATTGCAATGGACTCTTTCTCTTTCTTCGTATTCCACAGTATTCATCACACAGAATTCTTTGTTCAGACACTGGAGAATGCTAACTGACAAGACAAGGCATCTGCTGGGGGTCTTAAATCTAGAGCTAGATTTTAAAGAATATGGAAAAGGGGTAGTGAATTGCAGGAAAGCACATTAATTCAAGGAAAAGCTGTTCAAAAAAGCTAACATTATGAAGGTCAAAATAAGACTTTTTAAAATCTCTGTGCCTTTAACAGCCTTGTGAAGCTTTGAAATGTGTTTCTTGTAGGAGTAATATACAGAGCATAAGATGGTAACAAACTAATATTTGAGATTCCTAGGTGGATATTGGCATTTTGGTAAAAGATGCTTGCTCCTTGGAAGGAAAGTTATGATCAACCTAGACAGTGTATTAAAAAGCAGAGACATTACTTTGCCAACATTACTAGTCAAAGCTATGGTTTTTCCAGTAGTCATGTATGGATGTGAGAGTTGGACTATAAAGAAATCTGACCACTGAAGAATTGATGCTTTTGAACTGTGGTGTTGGAGAAGACTCTTGAGACTCCCTTGGTCAGCAAGGAGATTCAACCAGTCTATCCCAAAGGAAGTCAGTCCTGGATATTCATTGGAAGGATTGATGTTGAAGATGAAACTCCAATACTTTGGCCACCTGATACAAAGAACTGACTCACTAGAAAGTGTCTCACATCACTTTACCCTGATGCTGGTAAAGATTAAAGGTGAGAGGAGAAGGGGATGACAGAAGATAAATGGTTGGATGGCATCACCAACTCCCTGGACATGATTTTGAGTAAGCTCCCGGAGTTGGTGATGGACAGGGAGGCCTGGCATGCTGCATTCCATGGGGTAACATATAGTTAGACAGGACTGAGCAACTGAATTGAAACTGAAGGTGGATATTGGACTGAATACTCCCTGCTGTCCAAGAAAATCAAGAAGGCAGAGAAAGGCTGACCAGCTGCTTTGATAAGGGAGCTAACAGAGTGCTGCTCTGTGGTATCAAGTTGAGGAAGGCAAGGAGGATGTGATGATTAACCATGGAGTACATGTGTGCCCTGTGGGAGACAGAATCAGTGAGAAATTATGTTGAATCTTTTTTTAGTGGCGCTACATACTACTTGTACTAAGTCGCTCAGTTGTGTCCAAATCTTTGTGACCCCATGGACTATAGCCCACCAGGTTCTTCTATTCATGAAATTCTCCAGGCAAGAATACTGGAGTGGGTTGCCATTTCCTCTCCAGGGGATTTTCTCGACCCAGGGACCCAACCCACATCTCCTGCTAGGCTGGCAGATTCTTTACCCCTGCTTCATTTTGGAAGTCCTTTAGTAGAGCTGCTTGATGGATAAAAAGACCGTGGGATAAAGTACTTGCATTTTAGATGCCTGGACTAAGTAAATTTGAAAAAAGGCAAGTCTAGAAGGGACCTATACAAGGTGTATAAAAATTTCCCACAAGAATAAAGAACTGGACTTCACTTCTGGCTCAGTGGTAAAGGATCCACCTGCAATGCAGGAGACCCAGTCTCAATCCCTGGGTTTGAAAGATCCCCTTGAGAAGAAGATGGCAACCCATTCCTGTATTCTTGCCTGGAAAATCCCATGGACAGAGGAGCCTGGAGATCTACAGTCCATTATGTTGCAAAGAGTCAGGAGTGACTTAGAGACTTAACATATCAACATATAACATATAACCCTTATATTCATCTTTCTTACATCAGGTTTCCAGTCTGAAGCAGACCCAAGCAGAGAAAGGAAAATATATAATACTTTGTCAAGTTTTAAGCTTTAATTATACATAGGGCTTGGCATTCTAATTTTTAAAATTGAGACTGTTTCTTGCTTAATGTGATGATAGGACTGTATGTTATTTAAGAGTGGACAGAAAAGTTATGAGCTTGCCAGAGTTGAGATCTAATGGCAGAGTAAGATTACCTCCACTGAATAAAATTTAATGAGATGGCAAAAGAAAATCACATTGCATTTGATGACAATCCATGTTTCATGTTATTCCACAAACCAATGTCACATGCTTCTCCACTGTTTTTCTGTATTACCCAATAGAAAAATGTATCATAATACTTATTACTGATTTACTTGTCTGCCTCACTTAGAAGATGAATGATAAGATAAAAACTCATTGTGAAGAAAAGCCAGTAATGGGAAAATAGTCACGCTTCATAGAAAGTTTTCTATCAGGAATCAGACTTGCTTGAAAACAGGAAGAAAACTCTGATCTGCAGACATTTTCAGCTGAAAAGAGAAAACATTTCTAGTATTTGTCAGAGTGCAACAAAAAAGGAATTTTGAAACTATTGCAAAAATATCTTTGTGGTGTAAACATTTCCTAATACACAGACTTAGCCTCAAGCAATTCCTCTAGCAATTGTTCTACTCCCTGTTCAAGATGTTCAAATCAACAAGCATTCATCATATGATCTTGTATTTATGTTGTAGGGATAGATATACCAGCCTGGTTTTCTTGGAAAGTTTTATGATCCATATCAAACTTACTTTGAGTTTTAATGCTACTAACAACAAATAAGAAAATGGAAAAATCAATGATGAAAAGTCTTCAACATTATAAGCAAGTTATTATAAATCATACTGAATACTTGGAAAGTGAACTCTGTTAGAAACAAACAAAAAATCCTCCTTAGTGTTATTCATCTACCTTATTTTGAGATGACTACAACATGCATTTATTTACTGAGATACTTATGATCAAGTTCTACTAAAGAAAATTATCTTAAATGAAGAGTTATCTGCTACAAGTTTTGGAATCAGAAGCTTAACTAGCATGGGCATGTGTCTATTAAAGCTGTTTCTTTGTGTTCAACATTCAAAACAATGGAGTATCATATTCAGTGAGAATTAAGAAGTGTCTATTGGAGAGTATTCAAGAAAAGCATAGATAAATCAATCTTTTTAACTCTAAACTTAAGGTGTTCATGTCTCCATGATATATTTGCTAAGTGAAAAAAAAAATTCATTGTAGACACAGGGGAAATTGGAAAAGCATTGCATATTGATAGTACATATAATAGCTATGGGCCATTGCTATCTTACAATATGACATATGCATTCTAAAAATTACTGTGCTATACAAAATAGTACAATAAAGACTATATACCAAATGGAAAAAGTAGGGTTAAGGACACAACCTTCAGAAACTTCTTTAGTGACACATTACTAATGTGTGAAAGTGAAAGTGAATTCGCTGAGTCGTGTCCGACTCTTTGCGGCCCCATGGACTGTAGCCTACCAGGCTCCTCATCCATGGGATTTTCCAGGCAAGAGTACTGGAGTGGGTTGCCATTTCCTTCTCTGGGGGATCTTCCCAAACCAGGGACTGAACCCAGGTCTCCCTCATTGTAGGCAGACACTTTACCATCTGAGCCACCAGGGAAGTTTGTGTCCCCCTAAAATTTATACATGTTGAAATCCTAACCCACAAAGTGATAGAATTAGGAGGTAGGGCATTTGGAAGGTGATTAGGTTATGAAGGCAGATTCCTCATATATGGGAATAGTGCCCTTATAAAAGATGCCTGAAATCACCCCTCTTCCCTTCCACCATGTTAGGACATAGTGAGAAGTAACAGTCTAAAACCAGGAAGAGGGCCTTCTCTAGAAGCTGACCGTACTGGCACTCTGATCTTAGAATTCCAGCCCCCAGAACTGTGACGAATTTCTGTTTTCTGTAAGCTACTCAATATGTGGTATTTTGTTACAGTAGTCTGAATAGACTAAGACACATATGGACTCACAGATACACACAAACACATGAAGATGGGCCATGATATAAACAGGAACAGTTTTACACATGTCAAACTGTTAAGAAAATGCACAGTACTACGATGAATATGGCACTTTGCCTTGAAAAAGGCCTGGAGTTTTCTTCTGAAAGTGGTCACAGGAAGGGTTGCAGCATTTGAGTTATAGATATTAATAAGTGATGGAAGGAGACTTTCTGAGGTCAGACAAGAAGTCATAATGCAAAATGTAAATGGGTATTCCTCATCACTCACACATACACACACACACACACACACACACACACACACTGACACACACAGTGTGTTTGGGATGGAAGATACTATTCCTGTGTTACTGGGTTCAGCTGGGTGCACTTTTATGCATTCATCTACCATTCATCATAGATGGAATTATGTACGGGTGTGTGTGTGCTCAGTTGTGTCCAATTCTTTGCAAGCCCGTGTAGCCTGCCAGGCTCCTCTGTCCATAGAATTTTCCATGCAGAATACTGAATGGAATGGGTTGTCATTTCCTTCTCCAGGAACTATGTATAAGTAAGCTCAAAATGTATTTTATGCTCAAATTGTTCCCAAGTGTTGAAATAAATTTGCATTTCTAAAACAAGCTTTATAGCAGAATGGACAGACTGTGCTTTTAAGACATCTTGTTTCCTCTTTGTGCTTTAATGGGAAAACATAGCTAATAATGTCCTAGATGTTTTCACTTCCACATTTAATCTTATTCAGTTTTCTAGGCAGCCTTGAGACATATATGTTATTGTCTTCACTTTTATTAATATTAATAATAAACTGAGAGAGGAAATTTCTGAAGGTATTGCAGTCTGTTAGTGGTGGGGTAGAAATTATTTAAATGTGTTAGATTGAGAAGCCCACGTTCATTTGTCTAATTATTGCACCATGTCTCCATTATTTGAACAAACAGAAGTGTAGGGGGAAAAGTGGTAATCATTAAAAATTTTCCACTTGTATGGATCTACATTTTATGCAGTTGGTAACTATATTTTCATACCATAAACACTAGCGTACTGTTATAATTTTTATGTCTCTTTATGTTCACTCTTAGCTGTTTCCAAAGAGACTGCTGTTTACCCAAAAGAAATTATTTTTTTTTCTGATGAAAATGTTTTTCTTTATTGATTTAATTTATAAAACTCTTGAAATAAAATAATGATAGACAATATATGAGATTGTAAAAAAGGAAGAGTCTTGCACCACATATAAACATTTTGCTCAATTTTCAGACATTATAATGCATTGTATGTTATACTGAAAAAGCTCTATAAAGAGGGCACTTTAAAACTCATTATTAATACAACTCAAATGACTTGCAAAGCTTCTCTATCCATTGCTTCTCATAATCTAGTCTTCGAGATATAGCACTACTTTACATCTGGTATCATGCCTATGTGCTTATGTGCATGATTTTACAAAATTTTAAAACACTACTTTTTATTTGATTTCATAAATGATTGTTAAGACCACTGTGTTGCAGAGTTATGGCACAACCTCAGAAAATATTTTCCTCTTCCATACATCAAAGTGCTTGCTTAAACATATGTCACTTCCATAAGTACTCTTTTCCTATACCAAAGGGCAGAAGTTACAAGTGGACAAAGTTTGAGGTCATTTATAGTATTTGATATTAAGATATGAGACTTCTTATTTCATAATAAATTTAAACACCTGGCAATTAAAATGTCAAATGATAGATTCATTTAAATAATGAATGCATGTTTATTTGTTTTCCTAAAAATAAAAATGCTATGCAAATGATTACTGCATTAAGTGACTATAAGCCATTAATCCCTTTATGAGTATATACTTTCAGATATTTCTCTTGTCTCTGTCTTTCACTGTGAGTTTATGTTTCTGCATTAATATGCATATGTGTAATATGTAACCACTGAGCATATAAACACTGTTTTGAAACTGTTTTCATTGACAATAAATTACAGTACTCTTTTATATCAATATATTTTCATATGCAACATTATTCCTACAGGCTAAATTTTTTATTTCTCTTTATGGAAAGATCATAATTTTTAAGCAAGTTTGTTTCATAAATTTTTAATATTTTGAACAATACCATGAAGAACAACCAAAAGTATAAATATTTACACAAATGAATTCATGCTATCATTAGGCTCAATAATTAGAGTAGAATTGCTAGTTTGCATTTATTTCTGAAAATGTTCACCACGATTTGAATGACTATATATCTATAAGTATGAGACTATTTGTTCTCCAGTTCATTGCCAATAAGGGCTGTACAGTTTTAAAAAACTTGGTTGGTTATTTTATATGATGCCTTTTTTTTTTTTTTTTTTTGCCTGTTACCTGTTTTTACCTTGAAATTTCATCTGATATTTTCCCTGTTCTTTTTCAGAATTGATGTTTTCTCAGTTTGTCTGTTTGACTCTGCCTATTGTAAATTTTTCATGTAAATGTAATAATACAATCTATGGTCTTGGTGATTGGCTTCTTTCACTTGTATTTGCAAGGTCAATCTGTATTATAGCATGATCCCTGCTTCATTTCTTTATATTGCAAAATAATATTCCATTATATAGATATGCCACATTTTGTGTTTCTGTCATCAATTGTTAGGCATGAGTAAAGCAGCTGTAAACATTTGTGTACACGTATTTGTGTGGAAATAAGATTTCATTTTTCTTG
Organism: Cervus canadensis; assembly: GCF_019320065.1. Classification (NCBI taxonomy): domain Eukaryota; kingdom Metazoa; phylum Chordata; class Mammalia; order Artiodactyla; family Cervidae; genus Cervus; species Cervus canadensis. The sequence goes on along the minus strand of NC_057402.1, from coordinate 30,379,556 downwards.
AGACTCTACCTAGGAGTGGAATTGCTATGTTTCACTTTTTGCAAAACTGCCAAACTGTTTTCCAAAGTGTGACTGTTTAATTTTTCCACATTCTTATGAAAGTAGGTAATTGCCATTTGCTTTCTGGCAGCATTTTGTTTTTTACCTGTTGACTCACTTCATTTTTCACACCAGAACCCAAACATACTGGTGCTCTGGTATTACCTTGTCATCTGCAGATAGTAGAAGTTTTTCTCTTTCCCTTCCAACTTGGATACCTTTATTTCTTTTCCTTGTGTGATTGCTATGGCCAGGAATTCCAATATATAATGAATAGAAGTGATTAGAGTAGGCACTTTTGTTTTATTCCTGATTTTAGAGGAAAAACTTTCAGCTTTCCACCATTGAGTGTAATGTCAGCTGTGGGCTTGAAATAAGCGCCCTTTATTATGTTGAGGTACATTCCCTTTGTACCCACTTTGCTGAGAGTTATTTTAAATGCATATTTTTCAGATGCTGTCCTGCATCTATTGAGATGATCATATGATTTATATCCTTTATTTTATTATTTTATTTATTATTACATTGACTGATTTGAGCTATCCTTGCATCCGTGGCATAAATCCCACTTGATTGTTGTATATGATCCTTTTAATGTGTTTTGAACTTGGTTTGCTAATATTTTATTGAGAATTTTTACATCTGTGTTCATTAGGAATATTGGCCTATAATTTTCTTTTCTTGTCACATTCATTTTTGGTATCAAGGTAGTGCAGGCCTTATAAAACTGAATTTTAAAGAATCCCCTCTTATATTTTTTGGAAATTTGAGAAGAATTGATACTCTTTTTTCGAATGTTTGGTAGAATTCAGCAGTAAAGCAGCAGTCTTGTTCTAGACTTTTATTTGTTGGTTTTTTTTTTTTTTAATTACTGACTCAATGTCATTAGTAAAATCAGTCTAATCAGTTTTTCTGTTTCATCATGATTTAGTCTAACTTTGTACTTTTTTAGGAATTTATTCATTTTTTTCTAGTTTATTCAATTAATGTACATAAAATTGTTCAGAACAGCTATTATGATCTTTCATATTTTTGTTTTGTCAGTTGTACCATCTCCTCTTTCATTTCTGATTCTATTTGAATGCTCTCTTTTTGCCTTGGTGAGTTTACATGCTTGTCATTTTGTTTATTTTTTCAAGGAATGCTTTCTTAGTTTTACTGATCTTCTCTATTGTCTTTTTAGTATCTATTTTTTAAATTTATGCTCTAATCTTTGCTATTTTTTTTTCCTCCTTCTGGTGTTGGCTTCATTTGTTCTTCTTTTTCTAGTTCGTTGAGGTGTAAAGTTAGGTTGTTTGGAACTTCTCTTGTTTCTCAGTTCATTTCATCCAATCAGTCATGTCCAACTCTATGCGACCCCATGAACCACAGCATGCCAGGCCTCCCTGTCCATCCTCCCTGTCCAGGTGGACTCCTGGAGTCCACCCAAACCCATGTCCATTGTATCGGTGATGCCATCCAACCATCTCATCCTCTGTCGTCCCCTTCTCCCCCTGCCCTCAATCTTTCCCAGCATCAGGGTCTTTTCAAATTGGTCAGCTCTCTGCATCAGGTGGCCAAAGTACTGGAGTTTCAGCTTCAACATCAGTCCCTCCAATGAACACCCAGGACTGATCTCCTTTAGGATGGACTGGTTGGATCTCCTTACAGTCCAAGGGACTCTCAAGAGTCTTCTCCAACACCACAGTTCAAAAGCATCAATTCTTCTGCGCTCAGCTTTCTTTATAGTCCAACTCTCACATCCATAAATGACCACTGGAAAAACCATAGCCTTGACTAGATGGACCTTTGTTGGCAAAGTAATGTCTCTGCTTTTTAATATGCTGTCTAGGTTGATCATAACTTTTCTTCCAAGGAGTAAACATCTTTTAATTTCATGGCTGCAGTCACCAACTGCAGTGATTTTGGAGCCCAGAAAAATAAAGTCAGCCAGTGTTTCCAGTGTTTCCTCATCTATTTGCCATGAAGTGATGGGACCAGATGCCATGATCTTAGTTTTCTGAATGTTGAGCTTTAAGCCAACTTTTTCACTCTCTTCTTTCACTTTCATCAAGAGGCTCTTTAGTTCTTCTTCACTTTCTGCAATAAGGGTGGTGTCATCTGCACATCTGAGGTTATTGATATTTCTCCCGGCAATCTTGATTCCAGTTTGTGCTTCCTCCAGCCCAGCATTTTTCATGATGTACCCTGCATATAAGTTAAATAAGCAGGGTGACAATATACAGCCTTGACGTACTCCTTTTCCTTTTTGGAACCAGTCTGTTGTTCCATGTCCAGTTCTAACTGTTGCTTCCTGACCTGCATACAGGTTTCAATCTCTTGTTTCTCATGATTGGCATTTATCATTATGAACATCCCTCTTCAAACTGTTTCTTCTGCATTCCACAAGTTTTGGTATGTTATATTTTCATTGTAATTTGTCTCAGTTACTTTTAAAAATTTCTTCTTTAACCTATGATTTGTGTAGTAGCATGTTGTTTAATTTCCACATGTTTGTGAATTTTCTTGGTTTTTTTTGTGTAATTAATTTTTAGTTTTATGCTACAGTGGTCAGAAAAAAAACTTGATATGATTTTTATAATTTCATAATGATTTTCATTATATTAAGACTTCTTTTGTGGTCTAACATATGATGTATTCTAGAAAATGTTCCATGTGCACCTGAGAAGAATGTGTATTATGTTGCAATTAAATGGAATATTCTGCATATATATATACAGACATTATATATGTATGTGTATATATATATATATGTATATATGTATATGGTGTGTCAGGCCTAATCTGTTATTTAAGGCTGATGTTTCCTTATTACTTTTCTGTTTAGCTGATTCATCCATTGATATAAGCGGGCTATTAAAAGTCCTTACTTTTTTCTGGAGATACCGTGAGCTAGAATAAAGCAGAGGGATAACCCAATATGGCATCTACTGCTTACATTCCTTGAGTGTACATAGTCTTTTGTTTAAACCATCCTACTACATGTGAAGTGATATCTGATTGCAATTTTGATTATGCATTTCCCAACTAAATAATGATGTAAAGCATTATCTCATGTGATTAGACAGTCTTCCTGATATCTCAGCAGGTAAAGAATCAGCCTACAATATAGGAGACCCAGGGGATGAAGGTTTGATCCTTGGGTCTGGAAGATCCCCTGAAGGAGGAAATGGCAAGTCACTCCTATATTCTTGCCTAGGAAATCCCATGGACAGAAGAGCCTGGCAGGCTAAAATCCACGGGGTTGCAAAGAGTCAAACAGGACTGAGTGACTAAGCACACACATATATACAAAATACAGTGATTAGAGGATATTCATATATCTTCTATTTAAATCCTTTTCTCATTTTTAAATTGGATTGCTGTTTATATTGAATTGTGATTATTGTTCCTATAATCTGGGTACAAATGTCTTATCAGTTATGTAACTTGGACTATTTTATCCCATTCAGTGGATTGTCAGATTGTCTTTTCACTTAAAAAAAAAGTGATATCCTTTGAAACACAACACTTAGTTGTGATGAGTCTTGTTTATCTTTATTTTTTTGGCTTGTGCTTATGGTTTCATATCTAACACACCATTTCCTAACCGAGTCAGGAAAATTTAATTCTATGTTTTTTTCCAAAGGTTTAGTTTTAGCTCTTACATTTAGGTCTGTGATCAAATTTGATTAAGTGAAGTAGGGATCCAACTTTATTTATTTGCATGTGGATATTCAGTTGTCCCCATACCATTCATTGAACAGATTTTCACTGTCCATTGAATGACCACACTTCTCAAAATTTGACATACTGGTCAAAAATCATTTGGCCATAAATGCAAGTATTTATTTGTGGGCTCTAGTTTCTGTTCCATTGACCTATAGGTCTGTTTATGCCAGCACCACACTGCTTTAATAACTATAGCCTTGTGGTAAGTTTTGAAATCATAGAGTGTTAATGTTATAACTTTCTTCTTCTTTATTGAAAAATCTGTGTTCCTTGCAATTTCATATGAATTTTAGGATGAACTTGTCCATTCATACAAAAAGCCAGCTGAGATTTTGAAAGGAATTATGTTGAATCTGTAGACCGGTTTGGAGATTATTGCTGGTACATCTTAACGATATTATATCTTCTGATACAAGAACAAAAGCTCTCTTGTCATTTATTTAGGTCCTATTTAATTTTTTTAAACAATGCTTTAAATTTTCAGTATTTACCATCTCTGAATTGTACCATCTAGGAAAAATATCTCTCCTAGTCACTGACTTAACAAAGGGGTGGTTGTGTGGAATCTTTATCCAGCCTCTTTAAGCTTTGGCAAGGAAGTAAATTATATTACTCTGTCCATTCTATGCCTAATGGACATAGCTAGTTTGATAACTGCATAATAGCAACAGTCTCTAGAATGGGAGAGAGTAGATGAAGTACTTGGTGACCTCTGTCTCTGACACACATCTGATGTAGCAAAGAAAGAAGTATCAAGCTTTATTGCTCTGTGGGGGAAAGCTGAGATGAGAAACCATGTGTTTATTATGCTAGTTGTGTGAAAATGGAGGTGTGTGCATTTGCATATTTGAATTTGTGTGGAAAATAAATGCTATGAAATACACAAGATCAGTATCTACATTTACCTCCAGAAAAGTAAACTTAGGAAATAAAAACAGGCCTGGAAATAAAATTTACTTCTAGCTTCATACTGCATTTTACTTTTCAAACTTTGTGCATTTTATCACAGCAAGTAACATAAAGGCTATTAAAAATTCTATAACCCCTACTTCTCGTCTCATGCATAATAGAGTAAATGTCAATGATAAAGAATAGAAAGTGCAAGATCAGATCACTATATATATGCATTCACTTCTAGACAAATATGACACTTCAGGGTAGTGAGGAAATAATGATGGTTCAATAAAAAGTGCTAGGTCAATTGATTTTCCATATTTAAAAAATGAATTCTTGTCTTACATTGTACATAAAAATCAATCCCAGAGGAATTGCACAGTTAATTGTGAAAAGTAAAGCAATAAATATCTTAGAAGAAAACCTGAGAGAATATCTTTATAACCATGAAGTATGCAAAATGTTCTTAAGTGATATGAACAATGCTTCAATTATGACTAAAATAAAAATAGCTTATTAGACTACATTAACATAAAATTCTTCTAGTAAGAGAGTGAATAGGCAGCCCCACAGAGTCAGATAAGGTATTTGCAATATATTTATTTGTAAATGATTTGTTAGAATATATATACACATATATAAATAACCCCTAAAATCAATAAGAGAAATACAGAAATTCAATAGAAAATTAAAACAAAATTTGGACAAGACTTTAAAAAGATATTCAGAGGACAAATAAGCATATGTAAAGGTTCTTAAATTCATTTATCTTCAAGAAATTTCAAAATGTAAATATAGTATGTTTCCACTACACTAAAATGAAACAGAAGCCAATGACAAATGTTGGTGAGGTTGTTGGAACATAAACTAGTAAAATAACTTTGAAACCTGACTTGGCACTACTTACTAACAGTGGTTATTTGCATACACTAGGAATTCCATACCTAAGTACATATACAACAACAGTGTGTACATATGTTCACTAAATGAATTTATTAGAATGTTTACAGCAGCATTGCATATGACAACTAAAAACTAAAACTACCTATATTCCCAGCAGCAGTAGACTGGATAAAAGAAAAATGTATGGTATATTCACATATTGACTAGTAATATACAGTGAGAATGAGCATACTGTGACTGCCTTCAGGGATATGAATGAATCTCACAAGTATAATATTGAATAAAGGAGTTTATTCAGAGTCCCTTTATATATATACATATATATATATAATTTGAAAATAAAAGATGTGGCTTCAATACATTAAAAGTCAAAGAGCAAGTAATCTTTGTTATGTGACTGCCTGCAAAGGGGTTCCTGGTAATGCTGCTTCTTCATCTTGGTACGTTCACATGGGTGCATTCAGTTTACATAGTTTCCAGATTCTACAGTGATGATTTGTGCACTCTCCTTTGTAGACTTTATTCCTCAATGAAGAGTGCAAAAATTAAGAAGTCTGCATCAAAGTAATTCTGAAAATTATTTTATGCGGTTATCTCTTTAGTCATGTAGAGATACTAGAAGATTCCAAACAGAAAAGGAAAAAAGGAAACATTTGGAACCACAATCCTCTAAGCATAATCAGCATAATACAACTTTTTTTTTTTTTTGGTACAGGTTTTCTTATTGTTTCATAAATCTTTATGTATCTTTTAAGTGTTTGTACCATCTTTTCATTAGCTATACCATATCTTCCCCAAGCTGATCCATCAGAACAGCACATGTACACACTGTTAATATTTAAACAATGATCAAGAATTAGGAAGGTAAAGCTTAAATAAATAAATAAGCCTTGTCTTATCAGGGCTCTGACATCAAAGCAATTTTTTGAACGGAAACAGTTCATAATATTAATTCCATTTTCTAATCTGTGGGAAAAATTCCGTTTACTGTACCTGCTATGGATATGAATTTTCAATCTGACTTTCATATTAAGGCTGTAGTGAACAAATTCTCTGTAAAGATGAACCTCAGTAATTCATTTCTTGAGCCACTCATAAAAACCCTATCAAACTTGACTGAACTTGAAATAACAGTCACTTGCCTGGTAATCTGTATTCAAAGTTATATGATGTATGAGTTCCTCTAAGTCTGTTGGCTCACTTAGGTCAGTCATCGTGGCTTTATATTTCACTATTAATAATGCTAAGAAATTGAATGAAAATAGACTTTCAGGTCCAATCTGAGTAAATAGATGTAGGGATTTTCTGAGTCTTTGTGGGCATTTAAATTCGAGTTACATCAAAAACTCATCAATATTTTCTATTCTAAAAGTTTTTACTGTATGAATAAGGTTTGCCATTAGTCCCTTTGTTTCTTCTCAAGAGAAATTCAGCAAAATAAATTCTTTGCATCTCCAATTTTCTTTTAAGCATCTCTAAGTATTTATAATTAAGGAATCATGATTCATTTTAAAGCTATTGGGAGATTAAGCTACTGAAACTTAAAATGTTAATTTCAGCAATTAGAAAACTATACTAGCTTTTTAATGTGTTATTTTCAGATATAGAGTATGTGAGGCAAATATAATAAACCTGTATCCCCCCAAATTAGTAATTAATGATAGCAGATGATGAATATTAGCCCCTCTCTTTCAACTCCAGGTCAAATTTTGGTTTTATCCAAAGTATTTGAGAAGTCCAAAGTCTGTCATGTTGTCCCCAGCTTGGTGTTTTTGCACTTTATATCTTTCTATTTTGCTTACCCAGACAATAATTTTTAGCTCAGGTCCTCATAAACTTTCTCCTTCTCAAATGCTGCCATTTTAATGAAAAATAATATTATTCATCAAATAACCTGAAAAATATGAGGGTGACCATACCTCCTATTGTCCAGGCATAAATATTATTACTTTTTCATCTTCCTGTCAAAACTGTCCCATACGGATGACAATTATGTGGCACCATAATCACCTATGATTTCCTGGGGGCTAATTATTATGTCTTGTTAATTTTCCCTCTAAAACATATGTGGAATCCAGCCTCACTATCTCCACTGCATCATTCTGGATCAGCTTAACAAACCCCTGGAACAGTTTCTGTCTTCACTATTACCCTTTTCCTCTTCAAATCTTTTGTCTACACAGTGGACGCAGCAGTCTTCTTAAAGTAAAGCAGATGCCTATCTTTTGTTGTTTCACTGTCTTGCAATAAAACCGAAACTCTCTACTCTAGTTCTGTATCTGACCTGGCCTTTGCTCTTACAATAAAATCTAAACTCCTAACTCTAGTTCTTTATCTGACCTGGTTTGCACACATTTCTGGCCTCACCCTAGGCACCTGTCTTTTTACTGTTCCTCAAACACACCTTGCTCTTTCTGCATTGGGCCTTGAGACATGTGGTCTGCTCCTCCTATAGAGATCTTTCCACAGGTTTCCATATGACTGCTGCTTCATCCTCAAGGTTTTTGTTTGTGTCACCACCTGAGAGGTCTTTGCTGATCAAAAAATCTAAATAGACTCCTTTTTTATCATCTGTCATATTGTCATATTCTTTTCTTTCATAATTCTTATAGTAATTTGGGATAAAATGGCTTTTTGCTCATTTTCTTCCTGTTAGTTCCATGAAAGTAATTTGTTCACTAGTGTACATTCAACATGAATGTAGGGTCAGGCACACAGAGGTCTCTAAATCCATCAGCAAGTATATTTCAAACTCCTAATTTTCCTTAAACACTCTTGTGAGCAGTGGAGTGTGGTGAGAAATATAGTAGCAGTCTTTACTCTAAATACATATTTTCCATTGTACTAAAACTGACATGCTATGAGGAGCATAAAGTAGAGAATGGCTTTAGAGATAGTCCAGAAACAAAGGCTCTGCTCAGGGAAGGCCTCCATGGAGAAAGTTGTATTAGATGTGAGACAGACCTGCCTATGAGTAAGGGGTAGCTAGATGCAATGAGCTCCAAGGAAAAGGAAGAAATTGTGCAAAGTCCCTAAAACCAGAAGTAACTGGCATATTAATAACAGAAAGAAGGTGAGTATGACTATAGTATGATGACCAGTAAATTATTCATTCAATCTTTCATATAATTCACTAGCTGTTTATAAAACATCTCTTGTATGCCACTGATCACTCTAAGCATTTGGACTACATTAGTGTATATAGTCAGAGAAAATCTCTCACCCCATGAGTTTTACAGTTTTAAAGAAGGAAGAGTAAATTATGACATATAATAAAAAATAGCCAGGTACTTAAGAATAAATAATTTCCAGCCTGATACTCCAAAGTGGCTTACGTTTTTAATTATAAAGACACAGTAAACAGTGTTCACATGTCACCTGATGAATGGTAAAGAGTATAGGCCTAGAACATGGATTGACATGGTTCAGTAGATTATCACCTCATTCTAAAGGAATGAGCAGTTTCTTACTGTAGTGTTATAAATATTTCTTGAGTTGTCAAATCTGATTTTATGTTCACTGGTATGCTGAAGTAGCTTCTTTTCACCAGTCTAGCCTTCTTGTCATTAAAGGAACTTGAACATAATCTACCATGCTGATTTCTCTTTGATTTTCTAAGGGCTGAGAAACCAGAGACAATTCTAAGTTCATCCTTTGGCACAGGAGTAGAAAGATAGTGGTGTTATCCAAAGATCAGACATCATAGTGAAGAGGCCTTCAGAAGAAATATGCAGAGAGCAGTTAAGAGAAATTACCTTAGCTCTGCTCGATTTATCATACTGTTAGTCCTTTCACTCATGCCTTGTTGCTTTACCCAAAGACACTTGTATAGTTAAATAGCCCACTTGTTCTATGAGACAAATAAGACCTGTTTTGTTTATCTGTTTGTTGGAGGGGTGGAAGTTCAGCTGCAAGGACTGAAGCACTTCATAGCAGAGATTATGGCCTGATGGGCACCACATTTTTTTTTAGCCTGCACAATGTAAACATAGGCGGTGTTTGGTTTCGATGTTATTTCTTTATTGTAGCCCCCTATATGTTCTATTTTAGCTAAAAATTAATGATTATTTTATAGCAGAAAAAAGGCAGGTTTTCCTATATTCTTGTACAAAATGATTTCTAAAATCAATTTTTGATCACAGATTTATCTTGATTAAACTTAACGTAAAGTGTCTTCTTACCTTATAATAATGGTCTGATTTAACTCCTTCTAAAGCTATGAGTCACAGCAAACACTCTATTCCAACAACACAAGAGAAGACTCTACACATGGACATCACTAGATGGTCAACACCAAAATCAGATTGATTATATTCTTTACAGCGAAAGATGGAGAAGCTCTATACAGTCAGCAAAAACAAGACCGGGAGCTGACTGTGGCTCAGATCATGAAATCCTTATTGCCAAATTCAGACTTAAACTGAAGAGAGTAGGGATAACCACTAGACCATTCAGGTATGACCTAAATCAAATCCCTTATAACTATACAGTGGAAGTGAGAAATAGATTTAAGGGACTAGATCTGATTGACAGAGAGCCTGATGAACTATGGATGGAAATTCGTGACATTGTACAGGAGACAGGGATCAAGACCATCCCCGTGGAAAAGAAATGCAAAAAGGCAAAATGGTTGTCTGAGGAGGCCTTACAAATAGCTGTGAAATGAAGGGAAGCTAAAAGCAAAGGAGAAAAGGAAATATATTCCCATTTGAATGCAGAGTTCCAAACAATAGCCAGGAGAGAGAAGAAAGCCTTCCTCAGTGATCAATGCAAAGAAATAGAGGAAAACAATAGAATGGGAAAGACTAGAGATCTCTTCAAGAAAATTAGAGATACCAAGGGAACATTTCAGGCAAAGATGGGCTCAATAAAGGACAGAAATGGTATGGACCTAACAGAAGCAAAAGATATTAAGAAGAGGTGGCAAGAATACACAGAAGAACTATACAAAAAAGATCTTCACGACCCAGATAATCACAATGGTGTGATCACTCACCTAGAGCCAGACATCCTGGAACGTGAAGTCAAGCGGGCCTTAGAAAGCATCACTACGAACAAAGCTAGTGGATGTGATGGAATTCCATTGAGCTATTTCAAATCCTGAAAGATGATGCTGTGGAAGTGCTGCACTCAATATGCCAGCAAATTTGGAAAACTCAGCAGTGGCCACAGGACTGGAAAAGGTCCATTTTCATTCCAATCCCTAAGAAAGGCAGTCCCAAAGAATGCTCAAACTACCGCACAATTGCACTCATCTCACATGCTAGTAAAGTAATGCTCAAAATTCTCCAGCCCAGACTTCAGCAATACGTGAACCGAGAACTTCCAGATGTTCAAGCTGGTTTTAGAAAAGGCAGAGGAACCAGAGATCAAATTGCCAATATCCGCTGGATGATTGAAAAAGCAAGAGAGTTCCAGAAAAACATCTATTTCTGCTTTATTGACTATGCCAAAGCCTTTGACTGTGTGGATCACAAGAATTGATGCTTTTGAGCTGTGGTGTTGCAGAAGACTCTTGATAGTCCCTTGGACTGTAAGGAGATCCAACCAGTCCATCCTAAAGCAGATCAGTCCTGGGTGCTTGTAAGGACTGATGCTGAAGCTGTAACTCCAGTACTTTGGCCACCTCATGCGAAGAGTTGACTCATTGGAAAAGACCCTGATGCTGGGAGGGATTGGGGGCAGGAAGAGAAGGGGACGACAGAGGATGAGATGGTTGGGTGGCTTCACCAGCTCAATGAACATGAGTTTGAGTATTCTCCAGGAGTTGGTGATGGACAGGGAGGGCTGGCGTGCTGTGATCCATGGGGTCGCAAAGAGTCAGACACAACTAAGCGACTGAACTCAACTGAACTGAAATCTATGAGAATAAGATTGTGAGTAAAGTGATTTGCTGATCAACTATCTGAAATGTGTGGCCCTGAGAAAGCATAATGTAGTTGAACTGCAGCTTCCAAAAAGTATAATTTGGACTTAGGTTGTATTAGTAGAAATATAATCTTTAAAAATACAGGAGATAATAATTCTGCTGTACTGTTCACTGGTCAGGTTGCCATCATAGTAATGTGCTGTTTCAGAGAATACATTCTTTGATGTTAATTTTATATCACCTTGACTGGGCCATGGAATGCCCAGATATTTGATAAGGTAGTATTTTGGGAGTGTCTCTGAGTGTTTCTGAATGAGATTAACATTTGAGCCTGTAGACTGAGCAAAGAAGATTGCCCTTCCCAATGTGGGTAGTTTTCATCTAAACCATTGAAGGCCTGAATAGAATAAAAAGGCAGAGTAAGGGAGAATTTACCCTCTCTGCCTGGCTGTGGTTGAACTGATAAAATTGGTCTTCTGCCCTCAGATTTGAACTGAAACCATATCATCAGCTCTCTGGGTTTATAGGCAGCTTGCTGACTCTAAGTTTTGGCACATCTCAGAACAACATGAGCCAATTCCTTATAATATTGATATATCCAAAACTATGTAACTCTTTCAACATAACAGTTTATCCATAACTCTTCTAAGAGTTCTAGTTGATTACAAGATGGGGATTGGGTTCAGTTCCACACATTTATTTAATGACTCAGTTGACGGAGGCTACAATGTTGCAGTACGTGTGGGGTCCACAGGCAACTTGGGCATTGCTATCTTAGGTAGCCAGAGATAAAGCAGAAAAGTGCAAGCATAGGTTCTCATGAATCTAGTGATAGAGATAGAGTCTGGATGTCTTGTGAAACCAAAACAGTGAGAGATTTCTCCATTTTGTAGTTGGAAAACTGTCCATAGATGATGCAGAAACTAAGCCTGAGAATGAGGCAGAATTTTGTTTGATTGAAAACAGAAGGGGCGGGGCGGGGGGGGGGGGGAAGAAAACAGAAGGGGAAAAGTACTGACAGAAAGGAAGATATAAGGTAGGGAATCTGAACTTAAAAATTTTGAAATGTGTTAGTTATGGTGGAATCAAAATTATATTGTTTTCCCGTATGGGACTTGCTTAGGGCAATTTCATAATGTTTAAAATTAAATTTGGAAATTAAAAATGTGATTCTTACAGATACTGATTCTCATCTCAGTAATAGCCTCTCTGTTAGTTTTTTTTAAATTGTTACTAATACTTTTTGTTCCATTAGAAAGCCGAATCCTTGAGCATAGGGACTTTCATGTTTTGATATTCTGTTAAATCTGCTGCTAGCATAGATGTTTTCGAGAAATACTTGTCTACAGTGTTCTGATGTCCTCCAACACATACACAGAAAATTGTGTTCCATCTGGTGACTGCTACTTGAAATTATTAATAGAAGACAGATGTTTTTATCTCTTAGATGGCACCTCATAGATAAAACATTTCTAGCATAAATTAAGAATAGTTTAAATCAGTCTCTTCCTTAAAGAAGGTTTTGATAAGAAGCTTATTTGGAGAATTATTGAAGGAGGAGGAAAACATGGAAATTAGAGCTTAGAAGTCTCCATACTTCTATTCAAACTATAAGTCTTGATTTATAGACTTTGTGTTATGATAGTACATGGACTCAGTTCTCTGACAAGAGTATAGAACTTAAATCTCTCATTAATGAGTAAGGAAGAAGAAATATCTAACTGTTCCCTGTTTCCTGTACAGTATGCCTGTTAATCACATACAAGGTACAACATTATATTTCTTAATGGCTGGCACTGGAAAATATTAAAATTTCCCATTAGGATTTAGAATAATAGAAGGGAGCACAGAGTTAGTAAATAAACAGTCATAGCAAACTGAAAAGAAAGTCTCCTTTGTTAGGAAATGTGCTACATGAGACAACATCTCCTTTCAGATAAATATGTGCTGGGTATAAGTACAGAAAGTTTTTAAAAAGCATACTAGGATTATTGAGCTGCTATTTGACTCATTTTTACAGAAAGAGACTGTGAGTTGGTTCCAACCCTCTTTTGAATAATGTTTGCAGTTAATTCTCCCTTGGAATATTTGGAGCTATTTTTTTCCCCTGAAGAAAAGCTACAGGGTATTAGTGAATTTTCTGGTACTATTGGCCTCAAGTTGTTCTCTGTCGGCTGCTTCATAGACATGCTGTCCTTCATTTAAGCAGACGGCACAGATGACCCACTATCAGTAGGATATTGCATCAATTAATGGCACATAATTGAGAAATAACAGATTGGGGTTAGGGGTACAGTCTGTGAGTAGAGAACAGAGTTTTCCCAATTAGAAGTATACTGGCCCATATGGAAATTAAATATGTGACCTTGACTTTAATACCACGAGGATCTAATTGAGTTAACCATCTCTGTCACACAATGTCATATAAATAAGCAATACTCTTGTCATTATCACCCCATGATACCTGCTAATGTTATAAATCTCTAAGTTTTACTATTCAAATAATACTGTTGCTAGGATGACATTTCTGATGTTACCTTTTTTTTCTCATGTATTACAATGTACTTTGTATTGTCCTGAAATCATGTTAAACTTTTTAAAGATATCATTGTTAAGTATAATTATAAATGAAAATTTATAAAAAGACTGCTTAACAGACATTATAGAGAGTATTTCTGAGTTTTAACTTGTAAGAGGTAATTCATAATGGTCGCTTGTTTTAATAAAATAATAGCAATCACATGTTAGATTTAAGAAGACGTAATGCCCCTGTTTTCTTCACTGAAGAAGAAGAATCAGCTGAGAAATGAGACATGGGGTCACCATTACCCTTCCCACATAGGAATATAGGACAGAATGTTTTGGGGGTTGCAGGGGAGTATAAGCAGATCAATTCAAAAGAAAGAATGCCTAGAAAAGGCAGAGGCAAAGTTGAGTTTCTTCTTTCACTCTTACCAATTAGAGTGAGGGATAATTAGAAAATTCAGATTTTCTGACTGAATTCCCTTCACAAGGAAACCTAGAGAATAAAGGGTCTCTCTCTGAACATTGTACTTACCTTCACATGTCAAACATGCAGCGTGTTTGATAATATGCTGAGAAGTTTACATTGGTGGCCTCATTTCATCTTCTAGGTTTGCAGTGAGTCAGATATTATTATCTCCAAGAGTGGAAGAAGGATTGGAGTCCAAAAGAAGTTAAGTAATCCTCTCAAATACAGCTCAAATACAGTGTGGCAGCAAGTTAGAGAAAATAAGATCAACCTGTATTGCTCTAAACATTTATTCTACAAATATTAAGGTATTGTATACAAATGTATATATGTATCTATGTGTCTCTTTGTCTATATCTATTGCATGTAAATACAATACTGGCATCAGCTTAGCTTTTTCAGTCAATTAACTGTGCTCAATACTTGTGATATCAGTATCCATTGACTAGTAATTTTGGCAATCTAGAGTTTCTTAGACACTTGAGAAGTTAACATGAAAAAAAAAATCTGTCTTTAGGTAATTCTGCACTGGTGATTTTTCAACTAAAGTTGTGTACAAGTCTCATGTGGTCATTGATCTTAAGTTTTCTCATGATAAAAATTAAATTGAACAAAACATGCAACTTAATCTTTTCTTTCTGAAAATGAAGTGTATTTCACATCTCCCTGAAGTCTCCCAGTTATTCCTTAATATTAGTAGCTTTCCTCATTTGTGTGTCCATGAAACTCCTGCTCTTTTGTTAAAAGTCTCAAATACTAAGCTACTTAGCAAATATTTGAAATTTTTTCTACATTTCTGTTTAATAATTTATTTTTCACTTGTCTTCTATTTTTTAACTGTATACAAAGGAGAAGAGATTATTACATCCCAATTATTTCTCTGTTGTTGTTGTTTACTGGCTAAGTCATGTCTGACTCTTTGCAACCCCATGCCAGACTCCTCTGTCATCTACTGTCTTTTGGAGTTTGTTCATATCCATGTCCATTGAGTTGGTAATGCTGTCAAACCATCTCATCCTTTGCTGTTCCCTTCTCCTTTTGCTTTCAATCTTTCCCAGCATTAGAATCTTTAATAAGGCAGCTCTTCCCATCAGGTGACCAAAGTACTGGAATGTCAACTTCAGGAACAGTCCTTCCAATGAATATTTTGCATTTATTTCCTTTAGTATCTCCTTGCTGTCCAAGGGAATCTCGAGAGTCCTCTCCAGAACCACAATTCAAAAGCACCAGTTCTTCAGTACTCAGCCTTCTTTGTGGTGCAAACCTCACATCCGTACATGACTACTGGAAAAAAACAGCATTGACTCTACACACATTTGTCAGTAGAGTGATGTTTCTGCTTTTTAATATAATGTCAAGGTTTGTCATAGCTCTCAAGAAGCAAGTGTCTTTTAATTTCATAGCTGCAGTCAGCATCTGTAGTGATTTTGGAGCCGAAGAAAATAAAATCTGTTATTGCTTCCACATTTTCCCCTTCTATTTGCCATGAAGTGATGGGGCCAGATACCATGATCTTACTTTTTTGAATGTTGAATTACAGCTTTTCACTCTCCTTTTTCACCTTCATCAGAGTCTCTTTAGTTCCTCTTCACTTTGTGCCATTCAGTTCAGTTCAGTTCAATCACTCAGTCGTGTCCAACTCTTTGCGACCCCATGAATCACAGCATGCCAGGCCTCCCTGTCTATCACCCACTCCCGGAGTTTACTCAGACTCACGTCCATCAAGTCGGTGATGCCATCCAGCCATCTCATCCTCTGTCATCCCCTTCTCCTCCTGCCCCCAATCCCTCCCAGCATCAGGGTCTTTTCCAATGAGTCAACTCTTCGCCTGAGGTGGCCTAAGTATTGGAGTTTCACCTTCAGCATCAGTCCTTCCAATGAACACCCAGGACTGATCTCCTTTAGGATGGACTGGTTGGATCTCCTTGCAGTCCAAGGGACTCTCACAAGTCTTCTCCAACACCACAGTTCAAAAGCATCAATTTTTCGGCATTCAGCTTTCTTCACAGTCCAACTCTCACATCCATACATGACCACTGGAAAAATTATAGCCTTGACCAGATGGACCTTTGTTGGCAAAGTAATGTCTCTGCTTTTTAATATGCTATCTAGCTAGGTTGGTCATAACTTTCCTTCCAAAGAGTAAGCATCTTTTAATTTCATGGCAGCAAACATCATTTGCAGTGATTTTGGATCCCCCAAAAATAAAGTCTGACACTGTTTCCACTGTTTCCCCATCTATTTCCCATGAAGTCATGGGACCAGATGACATCATCTTAGTTTTCTGAATGTTGAGCTTTAAGCCAACTTTTTCACTCTCCTCTTTCACTTTCATCAAGAGGCTTTTTAGTTCCTCTTCACTTTCTGCCATAAGGGTGGTATCATCTGCATAGTTGAGGTTGTTGATATTTCTCCCAGCAATCTCAATTCCAGTTTTGCATTCATCCAGCCCAGGATTTTGCCAATGTATTCTGCATAGAAGTTAAATAATCAGGGTGACAGTAATTAGCCTTCTTGTACTCCTTTCCAAACTTTGAACCATGTTGCTCCATGGTTGTTGTTCCATGCAAGGCTGTACTAACTGTACTAACAGTTCCTTCTTGACTCATCTGTAGATTTCTCAGGAGTCAGGTAAGGTGGTATGGTATTCCCATCACCTTAAGAACTTTCCACAACTTGTGATCCACACAGTCAAATATTTTAGCCTAGTCAATGAGGCAGAAGTACATGTTTTTTATGGAATTCCCTTACTTTCTCTGTGATCCAACAGATGTTAGCAATTTGATCTCTGCTTCCGCTGACTGTTCAAAACCCAGGTTATACATCTGGAAGTTCTTAGTTCATATACTGCTGAAACCTTGCGTGAAGGATTTTGAGTATTTTCTAGCATGTGAAATGAATGCAGTTGTATGGTAGTTGAAACATTCTTTGGCATTGCATTCTTTGTAATTGGAATGAAAACTGACCGTTTCCAGTCCTGTGGCCACTGCTGCATTTTCCAAATTTGCTGGCATATTGAATGCAACATTTTAACAGCATCATTTTTAGGATTTGCAATAGCACAAATTGGAATTCCATCACATCCACTAGCTTTGTTTGTAGTTAATGCTTCTTAAGACCCACTTGACTTCACACTCCAGAATGTATGGTCTAGGTGAGTGACCACACCATTGTGATTATCAAGGTCATTAAGACCTTTTTTGTATAGTTCTTCTGTGTATTCTTGTCACCTCTTCAAATCTCTTCTGCTTCTTTTGGGTCCTTACCATTTCTGTCTTTTATTTTGCCCCTTCTTGCATGAAATGTTCCCTTGCAATCTCTGATTTTCTTGAAGAGATCTCTAGTCTTTCTCATTTTGTTGTTTTCCTCTGTTTCTTTGTATTGTTCATTTAAGAAAGATTTCTTATCTCTATTTGCTGTTCTGTGGAACTCTTTATTCAGTTGGGTGTATCTTCCCCTTTCTCCCTTGCCTTTTGCTTCTCTTTTCTCCTCAACTATTTGTAAAGCCTACTCAGGCAACTACTTTGACTTCTTGAATTTCTTTTTCCTTGGGTTGCAAACCTCCATCCATAGTTCTTCAGGCATTGTGTCCACCAGATCCCATCCCTAGAGTCTGTCTGTCATCTCTACTGTGTAATAATAAGGGATTTGACTTAGATCATACCTGAATGGCCTAGTGGCTTTCCCTGTGTTCTTCAATTTAAGCCTGAGTTGTGCAATAAAGAGCTGATAATCTGAGCCACAGTCAGCTCCTAGTCTTGTCTTTGCTGACTCTGTAGAGCTTCTTGATCTTTGGCTGCAAAGAACATAATCAATCTGATTTCAGTATTTACCATCTGGTGATGTCCATGTGTGGAGTCATCTCTTGGATTATTGGGAAAGGGAGCTTGTTATGACCAACATGTTCTCTTGAGAAAATTCTCTTCATCTTTGACCTGCTTCATTTTGTACTCCAAGGCCAAACTTGCCTGTTATTCCAAGTATCTCTGGACTTCCTACTTCGGCATTCCAGTCCCCTATGATGAAAAGGACATCTTTCTTGGTGTTAGTTCTAGAAGGTCTTGTAGGTCTTCATAGAAGCAGTCAACTTCAGCTTCTTTGACATCAGTGGTTGGGGCATAGACTTGGATTATTATGTTGTTAAATGGTTTGTCTTAGAAACAAACTGAGATTATTCTGTCATTTTTGAGATTACAGCCAAGTACTGAATTTCAGACTCATTCGTTGACTATGGTGTCTACTTCATTTCCTCTAAATTCTTGCCCACAGTAGTAGATATGATGGTCATTTTGATTAAATTTGCCTGTTCTCATCCATTTTAGTTCACTGATCCCTGAGATGTTGATGTTCACTCTTGCCAGTTACTGTTTGACCACATCCAATTTACCCTGATTTGTGGATCTAACATTTCCAGTTGATATGCAGTATTTTTCTTTACAGCATGAGACTTTATTTTCACCATCAGATACATCCACAACTGAGCTTCGTTTTTGCTTTGACTCAGTCACTTAATTCTTTTAGGAGCTATTAGTAATTGCCTTCTACTCTTTCTCGGGAGCATATTGGACACCTGACTTTGGGAACTCATATTCCAGTGTCATATCTTTTTTCCTTTTCATATTGTGCTTGGGTTTCTCCATGCAAGAATGCTGGAGTCAGTTCCCACTTCCTTCTCCAGTGGACCACATTTTGTCAGACCTCTTTACTATGACATGTCTGCCTTGAGTGGCCCTGCACGACATGGCTCATAGCTTCATTGAGTTATACAAGCCTCTTCGCTATGACAAGGCTGTGATCCAAAAATGGGTATTTCTCTATACCCTGTATATTTGTCCTAGCATATTTCTTGACATAAAGTAGGTGTAAAACATATTTATAAAATGAATACTATCATAAGTTATTCAAAACCATCATTCACTTAAACATGATTGCACTATTTTAGCAAGTGTAATATTTACAAATAAAAATACCACATACCTAAGTCATCTAATTTTGGTATAGTAATTTTGACCAAACTCAAAAAAATTATTTATTTGTTAATTTATAGTTGATTTCTCTTTTTTCCTCTGTCACAGACACAATATATGTGTTGTTGAGAAAATTCTGATTTTTTAATAATTGAGGGTAGTGGTCTCTGTTTCATCATTGACTAAATAATATTTGATCAAGCTCCTTCTACTTTAGAAAATATGTACTGAATTTTTAACCTATGAAAAATGAACTATTAAGTCATATATATGTCTTTACGTCTCAAAGTTTGAATTAACATTCAACATGCTGCCTCATCTTTTACTTTTTCCTCAGTGCCTTATTATTGTAACTTTATAGCCATTCATTATGCTTCTCTTTGGATTTTAATCCTCTTACAGCCTACTCATTTCTAAATTTGGCATTGCCTAAATATCATAATTTGTTTCTTCTTAACTCTTTATCCTATAAATAATATTTCAATCCATTTTATTATGCTATATTCAAATGCATCTTATTAATCTTCTTCACCATAATTCTGTGGTGATGTAATATAATAATCTGATGAGGAAAAATGTAGTAGAACATAGACAGGACAAGCTTAAACATTGTTATTGACTTGTAGGAGAACTTAACAAAATGATTCCTTTGCTTTATCTCCCTTCTTTGTCAACCCTCTTCATTTGTACCTTAGGGAGATGATTTTCAAATTTGATATGAATCCAGGTCAGTCTAGATACTTAACAATTTCTCATGCTGCATGATTGCACCCCGAGAGACTCTCCTTGAAGAAGGTTGGAATGAGTCCCACCAATATATATATATTTTTTTCATCTCTGGAGATACTGTTCTTATAGAAACACTGACCAACATTTGAAAAGTGAAACTTAAGAGAAAACTATGGATTATAGTTCATAACTTAGGAAAATTCTTACTGCTCATTGTTAATTGATTTTACCCCAAAACAAGATGTTATACATTTTTTATTATTCCCCAGAACACTGTGGCATTTCTAACTGGAGGTCTTTTCTTGTTTAAAAATTATTGTGAAATGAATTTCACTCTATTTTGCATATATAACCACATGCAGTTCTGTGTAATCACAATCTCAAGAGGGCTAAAATATTTATCTTAGCCCTCAGTGGGTTATTGAGGTGGGACTGTGTTTTTAGGACTATCCAAAAAGTAAACATATCTTTCACTCGGCAGCAAGTTGACCTATATATCTGCCATGAATATATCTGCATGAATGTGTGCCTTTGTGTGTATATATGTGTATGTGATGTTAGTCACTCAGTCATGTCCAGCTTTTTGCAACCCCATGGACTGTAGCCCCCCTAGGCTCCTTTGTCCTTGGCATTCTCCAGGCAAGAACACTGGAATGGGTAAACATTCCCTTCTCCAGGGGATCTCCCCGATCCAGGGATCGAAGCCAGTTTTCCTGCATTGTAGGCAGATTCTTTACCATCTGAGCCACCAGGGAAGCCCATTCATATATATATACATATATATACTTTTACTCTATGGAAGGTACATCTGCGTAGAACTACTTCAGTATTGCATAGTAGTTCAGAGAAAGTAGTTCTGCTCTCTCATATCAGACTCCCTGTATTTCTTCTTTGTTCCACTGCTTATAAAATTTATAATGTGAGGAAATTATTTGGTATCTCTCTATTCCATTTTCTTCATATTGATAATGAAGAAAATAATAGTGTTTTCCTAAACATTTCATGAAATAAAATGTAAAGGAAGCCTTCAAACACTGTTAGATGATACTATAGGCAGAGGGGAATTAAAGATTAAAGCATATGATTTCTGTCCTTTGTGACTTAAATCTAGATCTGCTTATATAAGTTGAAAACAAAGAAATTAGAGGCATATCTTAGGGAAAATTATGTCACTGATAGAAAATAATAATATTTAAACCTTTTTTTTTTATATGCTAGCTGCTAAAGGTCTTCCTCCCAAATCATTTTGCCTTAAAACAAGCATTTTAGCAAAGCAATGGGAACTCATAAAGAACTCAAATTCAGAAGTTTGAAGGCTATCAGCATCACTTGCAGGAATGTAAAATGTTCATGTGAAAATGTTGGTGTTATTTGCATGCTAGCTACTTTGACTTTTAATATATTTTAACATGTTCTGTAAAATGTGGCACTTAATATAGAAATGAGTTAATGTCAGTGTTTAAAGGATCATGTTCTTGGCAAACTTTTCAAAAGCAGAACTTGATAAAGGATGAGAGTGCTGTAAGAATATGCATTTTGCTATGTGGACTGGCTCGCTAAACATGTGAGGAGAAATGGGGAAAAAAAACAAGAATATGACATTATGCTCAAGCTTGGTGAAGTAACAAAGAAGAAAAGCTCTTGTCAATGTCAAAAACTAAAAGCAAAAAGAATGAAATTAGGGTGGCTCTGAAAGGAGAGGATTGGCATTTCCCAGATTATTTTTCTAACAATTTGCTACAAGTTTGGCATGTCTTCTAATGAAAATCATAGCCTTCCCTGATCAGTATTGAATGAGCTTCTTTTCTAATAGGGTTAGAAAATCTGTATGCAGATGCCACCATTTTTAACTAAAGAAACACAAAGAGAAAGTGTGGCAGCTTCTTGGCATTTTCAAATTCCTACAAAAATCAGTCCTGAATATTAATTAGGACTGATGCTGAAGCTGAAGTTCCAATACTTTGACCACTTGATGGGAAGATCCAACCCATTAGAAAAAACACTGATGCTGGGAAAAATTGAAGGCAGGAGGAGCAGGGGATGACAGAGGATGAGATGGTCAGCTGGTGTCACTGACTCAATGGACATGAGTTTGAGCAAGCTCTGGGAAATGGTGAAAGGGAAGCCTGGAGTGCTGCAGCCCATAGGGTCACAAACAGTCAAACATGACTGAGTGAACAACAGCGACAACCTCAAATTTCATGCATTTGAGCATGGACTTCCTCTCTTCAGAAGAGTATGACATAAGACAGTTCCACAGTATTTCTCGTTGGCCTCTGGTCTTTTCCACTTGTTTCTTATCTGGAACTCTAAGGCCCTGTGTAAGAATTCTTATCACTCAATAGGAATTTTGGTTAATGGTAGGAAGTACTTTACTTGCTGGCTTTTTACCTATAATTCTGAAAAGATTTGGGTATGTGCTTGTAATGATTTTGTTCAGAAATAGCTAAAATAATTTTGCTGCTGACACATTGGAAGTGAATAAGTCCAATTCACTGTCTTTTATATTATGTCCAAATGGAAAAGAACTCTTAGGAACCTAGAATCAGAACATTAAGAAGGATGATTCGTTTCAGTCCTATCCCTTGGTGATGAAAATGAATTCCTTTGAGTAAGGACTTTGGGCATCTTCTCGTATGATGTTGTTCACCTGGTCAGTTGTGTCTGACTCTTTGAGACCCCATGGACTGCAGCATGCCAGCTTTCCCTGTCCTTCACCATCTCCTGGAGTTTGCTCATACTCATGTCCATTGAGTTGGTGTTGCCATTCCAATCATCTCATCCTCCATCATCCCTTTCACCTCCTGCCTTCAGTCTTTCCCAGCATCAAGGTCTTTTCCAATGAGTCAGTTCTTCTCATCAGGTGGCCAAAGTATTGGAGCTTCAGCTTCAGTATCAGTCCTTCTGGTGAATGTTCAGGGTTGATTTCCTTTAGGATGGACGGCTTCGATCTCCTTGCTGTCCAAAGGAATCTCAAAAGTCTTCTCCAGCACCACAGTTCGAAGGTATCAAACTGATACTTCGAAAGGCATCATGATACTTTGAATAAAAACCAAGTCTCCTCCAGCACCACAGTTTGGAGACATCATATGATACTTTGAAATAAAAACCAAGTCTGATACTTTTTGAGTAATGATCTGATGATGGTATTATGCCACACATACTTTTTGAATTCATCAATTGATGATTTTGAATTGTGGTATGGAGAAGACTCTTAAAAGTCCCTTGGACAGCAGAGATCAAATCAATCAACCCTAAAGAATGTCATCTCTGAATACTCATTGGAGGGGCTAATGCTGAAGCTCCAACCCTGTAGCCACCAGATGCAAAAAGCCAACTCATTGGAAAAGATCCTGATGCTAGGAAAGAGTAAAAGCAAAAGAAGAGTGCTGCAGAGGACGAGATGATTGGATAGCATCACCAACTCAATGGGCATGAATTTGAACAAACTCCAGGAAATAGTGAAGGACAGGGAACCCTGTGTGCTATCGTCCATGTGGTCTCAATGAGTCAGACACAAGTTAACGATGAAAAACAACAACAAGAGTTGTTTTGTTGTTCAAAAGACTGAACAGCAACAACTTTTCTGAGTCTTTTTGTAGAATCACAGCACAAAAACTTTGAGTCAAGAACTTAAAGTTACAATTCTTTCTTTTCAACAACTTATTATATAAATATGGTAAACTCACTTTTTTATGGCTCCATTTCTCATCTTAGAAGAAGAAATGATACCTATCACTTGCCTCCATTCCTATTGACATTGTAAAGAATTAAATTTAGTGACTACAAAGCACTTCCCAAACTTAAAGTTACAGATGTTCTTTAAAGTAAAAAAGTCTTTTTTCAAAATAAAGTTTATACTGCCTATTTGTATTTGGTAGAAATGTTCATTTAGTTATGATGTATTTTAAAGAAAATGAAATATTTTGCAAGCAGAAAAGTAAGCATCATCACCAATGAAATAGTTAAAAGCTTCCTGCTTGAGTTTTCATTTTTATCCTGTTATGTACAGACTGTATGCATTAGTCCATACTTTCATTTAGTGATGTTCATAACATTGACACATAAATGAAAGGAGTTAGAACTCATATCTTGCGTGTATTTGACAAGCTCTAACAGAATTGTTTGCAAAATTTTATTGCAATTCCTGCTTTCATTTATCTTTGTTAGCACAAGCTTCAGAAATCAGTGGTATGGAATTCTTGTATAATTTAACTCTAAGAGAATTAAGTGTGCAGGTGTTCAGAGAATAGCCTATTTTTCTAAGTAAATAAAATCTTTTGGAAGAAAATACATTATTTTTACTACCTTATGAAAGAATATTTAATTGGTTTGATTCATTTCTAAAAGAACAAGCAAAAAATGCATTGCAAGGAAGGGGTTGAGAAACCCAGGAACAAAAATGCAATTAGTTGCCTGTAATCTTGAGAAGTTAAATTAGTAAACAAGCTGAAATTACTTGAATAGCTACACCAAGAAGTTTTAGAGTTGTAATTCTTAAGTTTGCTATATTAAACAAGGGTATGTGCACACTTAAGCTATATGTACCATAATGAATCCATAACGTAAACATTCACAATTTAGAGTAGCAGGAAGCTTGGAAAAAAACAGTCCTTGTGAAGACTTCTGTGTTTCTCTTTACTCCCCACCCATTCATTGGGCTGGGCCTCATGTAAACTTTCCTAGACAAATAAGTTTCAAGTGCATTTTGAAAGGTCTCTACAGAAAGAAATTTAGTACTTTCCATTTTAATGGCTTGCAGTCCTGATGGAAGTTCTTTCTTTTAGCCAATCTAAATCACTTTATACAACATTTCAAGCTCACTTATTCTTGTTCTGCCCTCTGTGGCATCAGAGTACGATCAGCACCTTCTATGTAATAATCCTTCATGTAATTGAAAACCAACTTGTTTCCCCAGCCTATTTTCCAACTTAAATAATATTAGTTCCCTTAACCTTTCCTCTGAGATTCTATTTTCCAAGCTATTAATCATGTTTATTGCTTGTCCTTAAACCTTCTTCAAGTTTTCCAAGGTCTTTTTAACTTAGTGAGTGCAGGCCTGTACAGAGCCTGTGATTATGCTAGGAGAATTACTTTTCACTGTTGTACGCATTGTTCTTCTGCTTCTGTGTCCTGGGAGTTCAAATTGCTAATTCACCTTTGAAATGTGACTCTTAGACTGTTGTAGCTATTGTTGCCTTACTCCCACCAAATCCAGCCTCTAAAATGTAATGATCCAAGAGTTTGCCTCTAACTACACTACCACTTCTGTGTTTGTTTAATCTTGAATCTTCCTAGTTGCAAAAATATTTTAATTTTATGTTTTTGTTCACATAGGGCCACCCTGCCAACCTCAGCTAACTTAGTACCTGTATTGTATTCAGTTTAAAATATGTATTTGAGAGTTAAAACTACACATGTAATTTTATATCAAAAAAGGCATGTGTCACATTAAAAATGTTTCTTAATTTGGAAACTTTCTGTTTCATGTGTCATTCAGGTTTTATGTGTGATTCATTCTGAGATCAAATAAAAGTTAAAACACTGGCATTTTATTTCTTACATAGCTGTACTCGCCCAAACATTGGTGGTGAAAGTCGCTCAGTCGTGTCCGACTCTTTGCGACCCCATGGACTATACAATCCATGGAATTCTCCAGGCCAGAATACTGGAATGGGTAGCCTTTCCCTCTTCCAGGGGATCTTCTCAACCCAGAGATCAAACCTAGGTCTCCCACATTGCAGGCAGATTCTTTACCAACTGAGCTACCAGGAAAGCCCAAACATTATTTACTTCCAATTTTATCATTGCGCTTCCCACAAAATTATTTTTTACGAATGTCTTAGTTGTATTTCAGACTTTCTCCATTCCTGCACTGGAGCATATTTAACTCCTATTCATACTTGGAATACTTGGCACACTGACTCCAATATTTCTTTGTTTCTTCTTTTTAATTTTTCTAAACAAGAGTAATAGGAGGCATAATTTTTTTTATTTCCATCTCAATGATTTCTTTTATGGATTCTGTGGGTATTTTTTTTTTTTTTTTACCATGCCTGCCTTTCCACTTTTCAGTTAATTTCATATGCTATGATAAAATGTACATGCATTAAGCCAATAATTATTTTAAAATTTAAGTAGATCATCCATGCATTTTTACAAACACATCTCCATAATAAAATGTATCATTTAAAAGTGATTTGTATATTGTTAAACTTTTCTACCTAATTTTCTACCTAAAATTACCTAATTCTGGTATAGGTTTAAAACCCATTTGCTTGGAGGAAATAAAAGCTATCACTTTGTAAAAACAGAGGTGTTAAAATGATGAAGTATGATTCCTTTGTTGTCATGAACAAAAATCTGTTTGAGAGTCTGATTCCTTAAGCTAAGTTCCTGTTTTCCTGAAGAAAAAGAGATTAATTAAAGGCTTTATTGTTTATTGTTATCTATTATACATTTTTACTTATGATGAACAGTACAAACATTTTGGAATTTATGTAAGCTTAAGATTCCTGTGACTCTCTTTCCAATTTTGCTGAATCTTACAATTCTTGCTTTGTGCACCCCATCTTAAGTGCCTATTGTTTATGGTGTCTCATCTTAACTTCGTTTCCAAGACTCCATAAGGTATTGAATCCTTAAGACCTAAACATCAATATTAAAGTATGAAACTGAATTCTAGGCACCATGATTCACATGTTTATTCATCACAATAATTGTTGCTATTAAACCCTTAAGTATAATGTTTAAATAGATTACCTCCTGTATAGTCAAAAAAGTCACAATTAGTTACTGCTATCATTATCTCTTTTAATGAGACATGAAGTGGTCCCATTTCTTGATTGTTTATAAAGGTGACAAGTGGTAAAGCAGGAATTTCATCTCAGGTTCTGAAACACCAGAGCCCATGTGCTTCTAACCAAATCACCCAGAAGGGCACAGTTGATGTTTAAGATGTAATATGCTCTCAGGAGGCCTACCTAACTGATCTACAATCAACCATTCAGGACATTGCTTGCTAATTCTCTTTGGGGAGAAAATAAATCAAAGTCTTCATCACTGTTTTTCTGCTACAATTATTTGTCAGTTGTTGAAACAATTTATTGTATCATTAGTTTACAAAATATGGCCACATTTAGTGTTTACATTTATTTTTAATTGGTCCCATAATAATGATGCATTAGAAAGGTTTGACCTTCTTTTAAAAATAAGACTAATTGACACATTATGTTTCTAAACTAGTGTCATTTTGCAAAATAATATTGTAAAATGTGCAGTTTTTAAAATAATTAAATGCCCATGATATCTTATGATTTTAGATATTTATCAGAAACTTTAAAATGAAATCTCTTATGCTGAGTATTCTTAATAAACCATTTTATAGTTAAGAACTCCTGAGAATATTCTAATACTATATTAGAGTCACCAAACTTTCAACCTTCATTTGTTTAAAGTTTGTATTCCTTTACTTTCCATTCCAGATCTAAGACCAGACTAAAGCAGTCTTGGCACTGGAATTTATGTTTTCACTCTTCATGTCCAGATAATGTATTTGGGGGAAAGCATGGCCTTTCCATCAGTATTTCAATTTAGACTTAGCATATGGATTGACATGCATTGGCAAACCTATTGGGAAGCAAGCAAAGGTAAATGGTGTAATCACAGCAGGGGCCAGGTTTGGGGTGTGCCAATAGTTAACTTATACCATCCTAGGCAGCTGGGGCAGGTGATAGTGATCTAAATGAGGTTGGTGGAAAGAATTTTATTACTTTACAATAGTTCTGGCAACTAGACCTATGTTCCTGCCATCCTAGTCCCGGTTCCCACTTTGTTTTCTGCGGTTTTCCGGCAGGTTTTAGAAGTTTTATATCACCCCCAACAGCTTTACTACCACCTCTCTCTCTAGGCCAGATGAAGAAGTAAGGCACACAACTGTGGTACTTCATTTTGCAGTGTACATTAGAAGCATAACTATAATTTAAACATCCTGCCAGTAGTTCTTTTATTAGCAAAGTGACCCCAGCCATAACTGTAAACTCTGCTCCGTTTTGTAATAAAAAGGATGCATTATCTTTTCCTCAAACACTAAATCAACAAAATTGATGGAGTGCCTACCATATATAAGACATTTTTATAATAACTATTTAGAAGTAGTTTTCCTGTCTTTAAGGAGCTTAAAGACATTTGGGGAAGCAGGCTATAAACTATGAAATAAAACTAACAATAGAGTCTAGCAATTGACTAGTGCCAAATTAATGGTATAGAGATCAAGGGCTGGATGGTTTTCAAGGTGAGGGAAAATATATAGAAAATTCACAGAAATGAACACCATGGACTTTTTAAGGAGTTAGAATTTAGGTAAAATAAAAGCGATATAAACATAGTATAGAATTGGCATTTATTTCAGCTTATCTCTAGCAGATGGCCAGAGGACAGTGGGAGCTAATATGGAGAAAATAATGAAGCAGTTGTGATGACAGGGTAGCGAAAATTATAATAGCAATAATAATGATGGGAGGAGGAAGTGGTAACTCCACTCCAGTTATTTCTGCCTGGAAAACCCCATGGAGAGAGGAGCCTGGCAGGCTATAGTTCATAGGGTTGCAAAGAGTTGGAAGTGACTGAACACATGTGTACACACCATGAAATAAGTACTGTATGATTTCTTTGTGCTAAATACCATCTACATTAATTCTTCGAACAAAGCTATAAAGCAGGTAGTATGATTTTCTAGATCTTACATATAAGGAGATGGAGGCCTAGAAAAGGTAAACACTTGTGTAAGAACATTATTTCCTTAGTGGTGAAGCCAGGGCTTAAATGCCGATCTGTTTGATGGTAAAGCCTTTTCATTCAATAGGGGTTCCCTGTACCATCAGAGCCCCAGCTTAAGGCACAGGGCCTGAGAAAATAGCTAGGACAAAGAATATTCTTTAAGAGGGTTAGTTTGTTATATATTTATCATGTTGATAGTTATAGCTTAGATATACATTAGAGCGGGAAGAGACAAAATGTCTTTCCATCGTGTAATTTGTGGTAGCTCGAACTCCTATCTCCTCTTCTCTCACTATCCCCTGAGACCTCCTGTTCCTCCCCGAATATGGCAGGCAGTTAGGGTCACTCTAACGGTTATTCACTCTGCCTGAGATGCGCTCAATCTCTCTTCCTGGATGTACATGTGGTTTTCTCTCCATTTCTTAGCATACTTTACTCAAATGTCACTTTGCATCACAGTCTCTCTTGATCTTCCTGTTTTTCCACAGCACTTTTAACTCTTTAATATGTACTATACTTTAGCTACGGTGTTTATTCCTCATTGTCCCTCACCTGTTTATAAAATATAAACTCATAAGGGCAATGGATATTTTCTGTTTTATTCAATCATGTACCCAAGAACCTAGAAGTTAAAAAACATATAGTTGCTCATAAATATTTTTGAGTGAATGACAGTATTACTAACACTTTGTTATGCAAATAACTAATACTAATTCTAAAAAAAAATAGGAAATATATAAAGCATAATAAAAACATTAAAAATCATCATAATATCAAGAATGATAAATATTAACATTATTATTATACCTTTATGCATTAATATATTTTTATTACTAAAAATCAGTTCTAATCCTCTGCCTTTCCAAAACCATTAGATACTAAAAATAACTTGCTGTCATCAAAATTATTTTTGAGGATTTTTCAGTTGGAAGAAATGTTTATTAATGTGTATTTTAGTTATTCAAAGGTCAACATGACTTTTGTTTTTCATAATTTCAATGTATCTTACAATTTTATGTCTTTGATTTTTGAATGCAAAATACAATTAGAGGTATGATGATCAGTAAGATTCTTGCATTTAAGATGAAAGCAATGTTTAATAATACTATTCAAAGGTTTATAATCCCAAATGTTATTTCAAAGTAAAAGCTTTCAGTGAGATGAGGCAGGGAAGATAAATGTAGGAATGATACTATTGCTTAAAAACTCTAAATGTCCAGATCAGTAAACTATTCAAATGAAAGTCTTCAATGCTTCCATAGCAATATTAATTTACTTTTAATATAGCATTCACCACCTTGAGCAGCATTTATTTTCATACAAATCTGTCTTTTATATTATTTCTACCTAGATCACTTTCTATATTGAAGGGAGTGATATATCTGATATATCTTAAAACTATATATGTGACTGACATATATATGTGTGTTTACAATTTAATCTAAAAGCCTAAATAGTAATAAAACATCAAATGTAATTTTATGGAAATAAAAACTAAAAGACTAAAAACATCACTGCTGTGATTGAAGTATGCAGGGTACTTCCACAGAATTAAATGCTGAGAACATATTTAACATTTTGTGATGAGGTAAAGCCTTTCTGAGCAGGTGAAACTCTAGCTGAGTTAAAGGATGAGAAGAAATCAGTCAAACAATCAGTCTATGAGAAGATACTTCTAAACCAATGGATGTTTAAGTTAAGAGCCTTGAGGGGGAAGATGCAGTGTGCAGAGTGTGGCTAGATCTCCCTGAACAAAAGAGAGAGCAGCGTGAATCAAGGCTGATGAGATGAATGGATGCGTGATCACAGAGATTCACAATCTCTGCTTACAAATTTGAATTTTATTCTCTGTGAAATTAGAAGTCCTTGGATGATTTTAATCTAAGGGGTTCCATTATCTAATCTTTTTCAAAATCTTAATCCAACTGCTGCCTCTTACCAGACTAAGGAGAGGAGCAGCTGGGGTTGGATATACAAGATTTAGACACTGACCATTATAGTCAACAATACTGTATTATATGCTCAAAAGTTACTAAGAGAGATCTTAAATGCTATCACCCCAGGAAAAGGTATGGTGATTGTGTGAGGTGATGGTATGTTAACAAAACTTATTTTGATAATAGTTTTACAATATCAATGTGTATCAAATCATTCTCTCTCCTATACCTGAAATTTACACAGAGGATATATCCATTAAACTGAAGCAAAAAAAAAAACAGGAAGCACAGAGACTGTGGGACTTGAATGAGTCAATCAGACATTCCAGGCAAGAGTTTTAAACTTTACCATATATTTAAATTATTTGCAAATCAATCAGTATTTTTTATGTTTATTAATTTAACATTTTAGGAAACCCACTAGAACATTCAGGTATGACCTAAATCAGATCCCTTACAACTATACAGTGGAAGTGACAAATAGATTCAGGGGATTAGATCTGATAGACAGAGAGCCTGATGAACTATGGATGGAGGTTCGTGACATTGTACAGGAGGCAGGGATCAAGACCATCCCCAAGAAAAAGAACTGCAAAAAGGTAAAATGGTTGTCTGAGGAGGCCTTACAAATAGCTGTGAATAGAAGAGAAGTGGAAAGCAAAGGAGAAAAGGAATGATATACCCCTTTGAATGCAGAGTTCCAAAGAATAGCAAGGGAGATAAGAAAGCCTTCCTCAGTGATCAATGCAAAGAAATAGAGGAAAACAATAGAATGGGAAAGTCTAGAGATCTCTTCAAGAAAATTAGAGATACCAAAGGAACTTTTCATGCAAAGATGGGCTCAATAAAGGACAAAAATGGTATGGACCTAACAGAAGCAGAAGATATGAAGAAGAGGTAGCAACAATACACAGAAGAACTATACAGAAAAGATCTTCATGACCCAGTTAACCACAATGGTGTGATCACTCACCTAGAGCCAAACATCCTGGAATGCGAAGTCAAGTGGGCCTTAGGAGGCATCACTATGAGCAAAGCTAGTGGAGGTGATGGAATTCCAGTTGAGCTATTTCAAATCCTAAATATGATGCTGTGAAAGTGCTACACTCATACCAGCAAATTTGGAAAACTCAGCAGTGGCCACAGGACTGAAAAACGTCAGTTTCATTCTAATCCCATCAAAAAACAAGAGAGTTCCAGAAAAACATCTACTTTTGCTTTATTGACTACTCCAAAGCCTTTAATGTATGGATCACAACAAACTGTGGAAAGTTCTTAAAGAGACGGGAATACCAGGCCACCTGACCTGCCTCTTGAGTAATCTGTATGCAGGTCAAGAAGCAACAGTTAGAACTGGACATGGAACAACAGACTGGTTCCAAATTGGGAAAGGAGTATGTCAAGGCTGTATATTGTCACCCTGCTTATTTAACTTATATGCAGAGTACATCATGCAAAATGCCAGGCTGGATGAAGCACAAGTTGGAACCAAGATTGCTGGGAGAAATATCAATCACCTCAGATACGCAGGTGACACCACCCTTATGGCAGAAAGCGAAGAAGAACTAAAAAGCCTCCTGATGAAAGTGAAAGAGGAGAGTGAAAAAGTTGGTTTAAAGCTCAACATTCAAAAAACTAAGATCATGGCATCTGGTCCCATCACTTCATGGCAAATAGATGGGGAAACAATGGAAACAGTGACTTTATATTTGGGGGCTCCAAAATCACTGCAGATGGTGATTGCAGCCATGAAATTAAAAGATGCTTGCTCCTTGAAAGAAAAGTTATGACCAACCTAGACAGCTTATTAAAAATCAGAGACATTACCAATAAAAGTCTGTCTAGTTAAAGCTATGGTTTTTCCAGTAGTCCTATATAGATATGAGAGTTGGACTATAAAGAAATCTGAGTGCCAAAGACTTGATGCTCTTGAACTGTAGTTTTGGACAAGACTCTTGAGAGTCCTTTGGACTGCAGGAAGATCCAACCAGTCCATCCTAAAGGAAATCAGTCCTGAATATTCATTGGAAGGACTGATGTTGAAACTGAAACTCCAATACTTTGGCCACCTGATGCAAAGAACTGACTCATTGGAGAAATGTCTGGTAGCCATCTGTAAAGAAGACATACAGATGGCTAACAAACACATGAAAAGATGCTCAACATCACTCATTATTAGAGAAATGCAAATCAAAACCACAATGAGGTACCATTACACGCCAGTCAGGATGGCTGCTATCCA
This sequence comes from Cervus canadensis, assembly GCF_019320065.1. NCBI lineage: Eukaryota > Metazoa > Chordata > Mammalia > Artiodactyla > Cervidae > Cervus > Cervus canadensis. The sequence continues at coordinate 30,346,495 of NC_057402.1, read as the reverse complement.
AAAGTCTACAAGCAATAAATGCTGGAGAGGGTGTGGAGAAAAGGGAACCTCTTACACTGTTGGTGGGAATGCAAACTAGTACAGCCACTATGGAAAACAGTGTGGAGATTTCTTAAAAAACTGGAAATAGAACTGCCATATGACCCAGGAATCCCACTTCTGGGCATACACACTGAGGAAACCAGATCTGAAAGAGACACGTGCACCCCAATGTTCATCGCAGCACTGTTTATAATAGCCAGGACATGGAAGCAACCTAGATGCCCATCAGCAGATGAATGGATAAGGAACTGTGGTACATATACACCATGGAATATTACTCAGCCGTTAAAAAGAATTCATTTGAATCAGTCCTAATGAGATGGATGAAGCTGGAGCCCCTTATACAGAGTGAAGTAAGCCAGAAAGATAAAGAACATTACAGCATACTAACACATATATATGGAATTTAGAAAGATGGTACAGATAACCCTATATGCAAAACAGAAAAAGAGACACAGAAATACAGAACAGACTTTTGAACTTTGTGGGAGAATGTGAGGGTGGGATATTTCAAAAGAACAGCATGTATACTATCTATGGTGAAACAGATCACCAGCCCAGGTGGGATGCATGAGACAAGTGCTCGGGCCTGGTGCACTGGGAAGACCCAGAGGAATCGGGTGGAGAGGGAGGTGGGGGGGGGGGAATCAGGATGGGGAATACGTGTAAATCTATGGCTGATTCATATCAATGTATGACAAAACCCACTGCAATGTTGTGAAGTAATTAGCCTCCAACTAATAAATAAAAAATAAAAAATAAAAAAATAAAAGAGAAAGACAAGGTGTTAAGATCTGGGCAAAAAAATAAATTACTTAAATCTGTGGAAAAAAAAAAAAAAGAACTGACTCATTGGAAAAGACCCTGATGCATGGAAAGATCAAAGGCAGGTGGAAAAGGGGATGACAGAGGATGAGATGGTTAGATCACATCACCAACACCATGGACACGAGTTTGAGTAGGTTCTGGGAGTTGGTGATGGACAGAGAGGCCTGGCATGCTGCAATCTGTGGGGTTGCAAAGAGTCAGACATGACTGACTGATTGAACTTAACTGAATTTAACATTATGAAAGACATAATATTGGCTATTGCATATATCAATGAATACCTATCTTTTAAAAATACTTTCAGATAAATTCTATATTTTGCAGATAATGCATAGTTTTCTTGAAATGGCTTCCTTCTTTGTGAGTTAATTTTTCTTTTGTTTGGCAAAATTATATCTTCAAATAAATTTTTCTGTAGGTGTATATGATTACATTGTTGAATCATTAAATCATTTAAACATATCTTCTATTTATTTTGCATGTAAAAATAAACTTAATTGGGTAAAGGATCATCAGCATGTGTCTTTTACCACACACTTACTTGTCAAAGTTGACCTATTGGCTTCTGGCTTCTGGTGTTGTTGAGTGTATGTTGAAAGCTATAAAATAATTCCAGTTATTTGTTGGTTTGTTTTTTTGTGGGCAACCTTTTTTTTTCCCCCTAGACCTTTGTAGGTTTTCTTTTTATTTTTCCTTAAAGTTAGTAACTTCATGAGGAAAAGCCTTACTGTGGTCTTATATTTTAAAGTTTCACAAGTCAATGAGCTGTTCTTTTGGCAGGGTAGGGACAATGGGGTTTTCTAACATTATTTTTAAGCAAGAGAAGAGCTGTGCTTTAGTTCAAATTTGACTCTCCTAAGGAGTGGTAGCTATATAAACTAGTTTTCCAGTTTTTTATAGGCATCCTGGACATTTTTACTAGGATCAAGTAACACTTTCAATTATACATTTTTCTAATTTCAAAATGTACATTTATAAATAAGTATAAAACTAAAATATCTTACAATCTCCCAAAAATAAATAATAGTAATCTAATTATTCTATTAGTAAATTATTTCAAATAGGTAAAGGAAATTCATAAAATGGCAAAATGAAAAATTACTATTTATCTGAGAAGATACAAGTATTTTGTATATAGGTCCAAAGGTCTTTTTTTTGAGGAGAGATTTTATCTTGTATTTTCCAAATATATGTTAATGAGTATGCATTTTATTTATAAATAGAAAATATGAAATTCCTGTTCAAGAATATCACAAGACTGACTGTCATTGAGAAAATTTTTGTTATTTGTGATTTTTCAAAACACTTTTTTTTTTTTAAAAACTCTAAGTTTTGTACAGCCATGAAATTAAGCACTGGCTCACAAACCCTATACCTGAGTTGTAAAAATTAGGCAATTAGTCAAAATGAAATAAGTTAGTGCTTTTTAATTCCTTTTTTGTTATGTTTCCATGGAAATCAAAGTTTCACACTATCTGAATGCTTAAAAATAAACGGGAATCAATAACCTGGTGCTTAAAACATTACTGGATATCAATTATATGCTAATTATAATTAAAAAAAAGTTCATTTCCCTTTATTTTAGTGTCCCTGAGAAGAAAATCTATTTAGCTAGTGGCCAAAATTGATTGGTAGGTGGAAGATTATAAATCCTTTCCTGAGGTCCTAATTGGAACCTTGGTAGTAAATCTCACTTACTCAAAGAGTATTAACAAATGGAAATTCTCCTTTTCAAAGTGTGCATTTGTAGTTATTAATGCAGTTTTGCTGCTATAATTGCTCACAATATGTTTGACCAAAATATTTGTAATAGTAGCTCCATGTACTTAGCTCATGTGTACTGGGAGAAATTTTCACTGGCTAAAGTTTCCGGCAGATGCTTTAATTTGTTTGCTAAATTGTATCAGTTATGGTTATATTCAGAGAGAAACCCCAAATAGCTATGATTAAAAGAAGATAGTGAAGTGTATTTCTTTCTCAAATAAAAGGCCAGGTCTGCTGTAGTTTTCTGTTGTAGTTATTTAAGTTACTTTTTTTTCATTTATTTTTATTAGTTGGAAGCTAATTACTTTACAGTATTGTAGTGGTTTTTGCCATACATTGACATGAATCAGCCATGGATTTACATATGTTCCCCATCCCGATCCCCCCTCCTGCTTCCCTCCGCATCCCATCCCTCTGGGTCTTCCCAGTGCACCAGCCCTGAGCACTTGTCTCATGCATACAATCTGGGCTGGTGGTCTCTTTCACCCTTGATAGTATACTTGTTTCAATGCTGTTCTCTCAGAACATCCCACCCTCACCTTCTCCCACAGAGTCCCAAAGTCTGTTCTGTACATCTGTGTCTCTTTTTCTGTTTTGCATGTAGGGTTATTGTTACCATCTTTTTCCATATATATGTGTTAGTATACTGTATTGGTCTTTATCTTTCTGGCTTACTTCACTCTGTATAATGGGCTCCAGTTTCATCCATCTCATTAGAACTGATTTAAATGAATTCTTTTTAATGGCTGAGTAATATTCCATGGTGTATATGTACCACAGCTTCCTTATCCATTCATCTGCTGATGGGCATCTAGGTGGCTTCCATGTCCTGGCTATTAGAAACAGTGCTGCGATGAACATTGGGGTGCACGTGTCTCTTTCAGATCTGGTTTCCTCGGTATGTATGCCCAGAAGTGGGATTGCTGGGTCATATGGCAGTTCTATTTTCCAGTTTTTTAAGAAATCTCCACACTGTTCTCCATAGCGGCTGTACTAGTTTGCATTCCCACCAACAGTGTAAGAGGGTTCCCTTTTCTCCACACCCTCTCCAGCATTTATTGCTTGTAGACTTTTGGATAGCAGCCATCCTGACTGCAGTGTATTGGTACCTCATTGTGGTTTTGATTTGCATTTCTCTGATAATGAGTGATGTCGAGCATCTTTTCATGTGTAGTTTTCTGTTGTAGTTATTTAAGGTACTTTTATCTGTACTTTGCTGTGCATGTATTTAATTTCCAGGGTCATTTCATGGTCCACAGTGGTAGTTCCAGCACTGGCATCACATGAATTTCACGAAGAAGAGGTATAAAATTTATGTTTCCTTCCTACTGTTATGAACATAGTCACCTTTCCATGTATGGCTGCTCAATATAGGAGGAAATGCAATTTTTATGCTAAATGGAATGTATCCTACCAAAAAACATGGGGCTGTATTTCTAAAGAATTTGATCAGCTGATATTGGAGAACAAATATTCTCTTGCAGAGGTCATTGTTAGGCATAGAGTTTGTCATCACTTTTTTTCTATACATGGGAAACTTATCAAATTAAGAAAAAAAAATCTATAGGGATGTTCACCCTGTCTTTACCCTTTTGCTTCTACTCTTATCTTCAACAAAGGTGAGTCATTAAAAGCATAGATAAAGCATCTCATTTCTCTGTGCATAAACTTCCAGTGGCTCCCATGTACTTAAAATAAAATTCATTCTTCACTATGGATAAGGTGTTGGCCCTTACTATTTCTCTGACTTCTTATTTCTGAATCCCCTGCTCATTATTATTATTATTATTATTTTACTATCAGGACGTTCTATTTTCCAAATCAGCAAAATATGCTTCCAGATTTGATCTTTTCCATATGGTGAGAAAAACTTTCCTTGATCATCCATCATTGTCTATCATTCATGCTGTTTCATTTTTCTATATAGAAATATCACCTCCTAAAACTAAATTCATTTTATCTCCTCCTACTGAATGTAAACTCCATGAGAGCAGGGACTTTGTTTTATTTATCGGTATGTCGGGGGACTATGTAATTTCTTCTGTTCTATCTCACCACAGCAAAGATTTGAAAGGTGGAACAGTGTTACATCTCTGTTACAGCTTAGTTTTATTTGGCAAGCAAAGGATAGTATACCCTCAAGGTGTGAGGGCAGGCCAACCCCAAATGAGAGGCTCAATCTTGGCTCCTCTTTTTATATGTTTTGTCTGCTTCTCCTGAGCCTGCCCTATGTAAATTGGGCTACCCAGGAAGGCTGTTTCATCTGATCCTCAGATTTTCTTTTGCTCCATTTTCCTAGGCTTTTCCCTTTCTTTGTTTTTTAATCACTGCCATTTTGGACTCCTTTTTCTATTCTAACTTCCTAACAGTTAGTTTCTGTCTACTCCAATTTCCTGTATCTTTAAGTAATTACTTTTTTTGAACCTATTCCCCTAATTAGATATGAATGGCCAATATATGTTTTTAAAAAATATAGCTCTTTTTCATAACTGACATGTATTTTCCTAAACCATGGCATTTTACTTCCCTCTAAAAAGAAGGATATGATCTTTATAATAATTTTACTTCCTCTCCTCCCATTGACTATGAGAGTGACTATGGGAAAACTCCCAGTGAGTTTTCCCCTCATTTTTCCATTATACCTTCAGAATACACATATATAGCTTCCTCTCTCTCAACCTTCATTTCCTAGCTTTTTTTTTTTTTTTCTTTTCAGATCATTAGTTTCTAATAGAAATTCCTGTGACTCTTCTGATTTGGGAAACCTTCTTTAATATTGGTACTGCATAGTCCTAAAGAGGCTATCTTTAGCCATTATATACCTAAATATCAAGGATCACTTATACTGTTTCCTTTGCTGTTTATTTTTCCCCACATTAAGTTCTCTGTACCAGTTTATTATTTGGGGTAAACCTTTCTTTAAATATTAATACTTCAGTAAGAAGATGTCTCACCTTTAAATAGCTTAAATCTCTTTTTTCTTTCTCCTGTGACAGGTATGATATTGTTGAAGTCCTTTTCTCTCTCATTATTTCATTTTTAATTGTTTTCTACCTTCTGTCTTTGCAAATAATTTGAATGGTAGCTTTTTAGTTTTTTATGGCTCCTTGAATTTGAGGCCTGTGTTTTGAATATATCAGTAAGGGTGGAATCTCACATTTGGTGAAACACAAAAACAAATGACTTTCTTCTGACGTTTTTTTCAATGTCAAGGGCATCAACATATTCATTCTTATTGAAGTTCTCTTTAGAGTTTAGTATTGATACCCCTGACAGCTAAGCTCTTCCTTAGCTAATGTCTATTGCCTGGGATCTGCCCCTGCTTTTTACTGATTTCCTTCACCCCCTGCCAAGACTGCTGAGGGAAACCTTTGAAAATTAAACAAAGATATTGTCACTCCAAGTGTTTTCCAGTTTTAACAGGATTGTGGTTAACTATACCCAAGTAAATTGTAGTTGGGATTGGAGAGTAAGGATGATATACTCAGCTTGCCATATTCCCAGATGCCTTATTGAGAAAAGGTCTCTTGTTATAGCAGGAGGTTGAGATTAAATGAGCTATGGCTTTTATCTCTTCATAAAGACTTGTAAATAAAACAAAATTTTAAAGCATTTATATTGTAAATGTTTACTTTCAAGTGACTGAATTATTAGCTATGGGGAAAATTTATTCCATACAATAAGTCTTTTCTTGGAATAATGAAGATGATTAAATTTTAAAGTAATGATATGAGAAAAAATAAATTTATTGTTAAACATTGAGAGAGTACATTGATGTCATTATCACAATGACTTTTACAAGTGAACTTTTGATCAAGGAAAGATTAAACTAATTAGTCTGTTCTGGCAAGATTTATTTTTTAATGTGAAAAAAGGAGCTTACTAGGAAATCTAATTAATAAAAATTCGTGGATTTACGAGAAAGATGATAGCATATGAATAGACTTACAAACAAAACCTTTAAAAATTTTGACCTAAATCATCAAAGAAAAAGATGCTTAAAATTATTTTACCATCATTGTAGCTAAAAATTCTTTCTGTGAAATTTAATCTTATGAAATTGCTTATATCAACCATTTTTGACCTACAAAAATAACAGCTTCATATGGTTCAACTTAATAAAAACATATCCTTATGAAGAATTCTGCAGACTACTGTAGCTTCATCACCTATAATGGAAAAAACACAAAGGTCATACATATTATAAACAGACTCACACACAATTGGCTTCCCTGGTGGCTCAAATAGAAAGAATCTGCCTGCAATGCAGGAGACCCAGGTTCAATCCCTGGGTTGGGAGGACTCTGGGGAAGGAAAGGGCAACCCACTCCAGTATTCTTGCCTGGAAAATCCCGTGGACAGAGGAGCCTGGCAGGCTACAGTCCATGGAGTCACAAAGGGTCGGACACAACTGTCGGACACCACTTCACTTCGCTTTACTTCATACACAATTATAAGAGGTTAAAAAAAGTTAACAAGTGCCATCAGGTTTTTTATGATGCAGCTACCTTATTGTAATTTCTTAATTTTGATTCAACAAGTCATTGGCTGGGTTATATGTTCAAAACAATGTTGTGTGTGTGTTTTTTTTTTCCAGAAAAATATATGCTTGCTGTCTTTTCATAATTCCTGAGTTTTAGAGAATATATTTCTTATGTTTTAGTCATATAATATGAGGAATATTATTTTCTATGAAAACTAGAGGTAATCTTTTTTTGTTTTCTTTCTTTAATTCCATGGACATGATAACTCCCCATAAAATTCTTTTGCTAATTAACATAGGATAGTACATTCATCAGGATACTTCTTAATCATTATGCTCTGTCATTTTTCTTATATGTTGAGTAACTGATATCTGAATGTTCAGGTGTTCTAGTGTTTCAAGAACATTTTATTAAATTTCTGAAAGTTTTTTTTTTTCCTTTACCAATTCTTTCCTTTTTCCTTCAGTAATACTAATTATCTTTACACAGACTCTTAGTTGTCTCTTCTCCATAGTGATCCCTTCTCACCAAATCTCCATCAGAAGATTTGGAGTTTAGTATGATTTTCTGTGATTTCTCTTAAAAACTAAATGAGACATGGCATGAATCACACAGTGAAGTTAGAAGCAAGGACATTTACACATTAAAACCTGGAAGGTTTTAACTGAGAAATCTATATGCAAGTTTTTTCTTGAGAAACCTGTATGCAGGTCAGGAAGCAACAGTTAGAACTGGACATGGAACAACAGACTGGTTCCAAATAGGAAAAGGAGTACGTCAAGGCTGTATATTGTCACTCTGCTTATTTAACTTATATGCAGAGTACATCATGAGGAATGCCAGGCTGGATGAAGCACAAGCTGGAATCAAGATTGCCAGGAGAAATATCAATAACTCAGATAGGCAGATGATACCACCCTTATGGCAGAAAGAGAAGAACTAAAGAGCCTCTTGATGAAAGTGAAAGAGGAGAGTGAAAAAGTTGGTTTAAAACTCAACATTCAGAAAACTAAGATCATGGCATCTGGTCCCATCACTTCATGGCAAATAGATGGGGAAACAGTGAAAACAGTGACATACTTTATTTTTCTGGGCTCCACAATCACTGCAGATGGTGACTGCAGCCATGAAATTAAAATACACTTATTCTTTGGGAGAAAAGTTATACCCAACCTAGACAGCATATTAGACAGCAGAGACATTACTTTGCCAACAAAGGTCCATCTAGTCAAGGCTATGGTTTTTCCAGTAGTCATGTATGGATGTGAGAGTTGGACTATAAAGAAAGCCGAGCACTGAAGAATTGATGGTTTTGAACTGTGGTGTTGGAGAAGACTCTTGAGAGTCCCTTGGACTACAAGGAGATCCAACCAGTCCATCCTAAAGGAAATCAGTTGGATATTCATTGGAAGGACTGATGCTAAAGCTGAAACTCCAATATTTAGGCCACCTGATGCAAAGAACTGACTCATTTAAAAAGACCCTGATGCTGGGAAAGATTGAAGGTGGGAGGAGAAGGGGATGGCAGAGGATGAGATGGTTGGATGGCATCACTGACTCAATGGACGTGAGTTTGAGTAAACTCCGGTAGTTGGTGATGGACAAGGAGGCCTGGCATGCTGTGATCTATGGGGTCGCAAAGAGTCAGATACAACTGAGCGACTGAACTGACTGAACTGAACTGAAGGGCATATGGGCAGTGTACATTCATGTTTGTCATAAACCACCATGAGATATTTTTGGATTAGTTTTTTTTTTTTCCTTGTTTCAGTTCTAGTAAATTTCCTTTATTTTCATTCTATTTTATTAGAAAGCCTCTTTTGATTTTTTATTTCGTATGACAATGACCTCCGAAAGTTCTCTTTTGGATCAAAGCAGTAGAATAAATTTTCTTCTGTTTTCTAAAATAAAGCTTCATCTAAAGTGGCCTTATCATGCCTTTTATTATTTTTTTTTCCTACATACTACATTTCCTTCCATTTTTGAACAGTTCTATATTGTGGCTTTTCTCTCAGTTCTTCTTTGACTAAAAGACTATTTTATCTGAGCATGACTGATACCTCCATCAGGTAGCAATCATGTAGATTATGAAGTATATGGCACATTATAACTGAAGCAGTCAATGAGCCCTGCATATGGCCTTCCCATTTTATTAAGGACAATAGGTAAGTTCCCCTCTTGATCCCAGCAGGCTGGGTTACTTGAGAACTTTAGGGATTCTTGTCTAATAACTTGATCTACATTTTTTTTTTTTTTGGCAGGTATTCAGTATTTAAGTGTACTAGGGAACAAAATAAAGTAATAATCATAGTCTAAGTGGACAATCTTCACAGATATGATGATGGTGGTGTGTGTGCATGTCAGTCATGTTCAACTCTTTACAATTCCATGTACTCTAGCCTGCCACACTCCAAGCAAGAATACTGGAGTGGGTTGCCATTTCCTTCTCTAGGGGGTCTTCCTGACCCAGGGATCGAACCCACTTCTCCTGCATTGGCAGGCAGATTCTTTACCACTAGCAGCACCTGGGAATATGATATGATATTCCTCTTCATTTATCAACTCTCCTGCCTTAGTAAATCTGTTCCTGTGGTCAGAAAGGGATGCCTCCCTTCTAGCACTGACATCTGTTTCCTTGCATTTTTATCCTTTCTCTGACACTGCCAAGAGCACACCCTGTTAAGAGATTGTCATTCACAAACATTTGTGGCAAACATACTTTATTTCATAGTTTTTTCCACATATTCCTTTGTTCAGTTCACTTTGGTAAGCAGTTATAAAGATGGTTATAAAGGTTTTCTCTTCTATTTTTCCTGGCCTGCCTCAGCAGGCTTCTGTTTCTCCCTCTCCTGTGTTGAATTCTCTATTAAAATTTTTAAAATGCATCAGTTAAAACAAAGATGAAGGGACCATTAGGCTTCCTCTTCAGCTTGTCTTCTTTGCTATTGAACTTCAGCAAAATTTTAAATGTTTGTACTTCAAAATGCACTACTATTTTTTCCCTGAAAGTACTATTTCCATTTTTGTACTTCTGCTTAAATTAATCCCTTAAATTATGAAGTCCTTTCTTCTTTTCTCAACTGTAAAATCCTACCTGTTCTTTAATATTCAAATCAAACTCTTATTTTCCATGTAAGATTAAATATTTCTCTTCTCTCCTCTCAAATACTTAAAATTATCTCTTAACACTGACTAGTATAGTACTTACTTCATCTTACTGCATTGTATGCACTTATCTTTACAGTGTGGTGGCCAACAAGCATGTGATCCCCCTGAAGACAGAGATCATGTCCTGTTTAATTTTAATTCACCACAACATTAAGCATATCAGTTTGTTCATTGGTTTGTTCATTGATTAAATAATGATCCTCTTAATAGATACCAAATAAATCAATCAATATAGCCAATACTTCTCTTTTGCTAATTTATTAATAGAGATAGCTTAAAAATCTAGCTTCAGAGATATAGCAAGAAATAGTGTCAGTCCCATGATAGATTCAAGTCAATGTATGGCAAAACCAATACAATGTTGTAAAGTGAAATAAAAATAAAAAGAACAGAAACTTAAAAAAGAAATAGTGTCAGAGTTTCTATGTTGAAAATATTGCACACCAATCTAAATTTAGATTATTCAAAATATTTTCAAAATAGTTATAAAGAGATTAAAATATTTTAAATAGATTTAAATGTTTCCTCTTCACTATATTGCTGGTCCTCTGAAACTCAAAGCTCAACTTAGGACTCCTTATTTCTTGATATTGACTTCTACACAATGAAGTTGTCTTCTACACAATGAACTGAATCTTGACATCCCTCTGAAATGGCACCTTTTACTTTTCACTAGAGAAACATTGAAAATCAGACTATGTGTTATGAGGAATTATGAATCACAAAGATAAGTAAATTCCTTTGTTGTGTGAAAAGATTTATAATGTCTACTAGCTAACAAAATAGTGTGTGTGTGCTCAGTAATGTCCCACTCTTTATGACCCCATGTACTGAGACCCAACCCATGTCTCTTGCATCCCCTGCGTTGGCAGGTGGATCCTTTACCACTTAATGACACCTGGGAAGCCCAACAAAATAAGGTAAGCTGACTTTAGGTTGCTGTTGTTCAGTCACTAAGTTGTGTCCAACTCCTTGTGACCCCATGGACTCCAGGCTCCTCTGTCCTCTACTATCTCCAGAGTTTGCTCTAATTCATGTCCATTGAGTCGGTGATGCTGTCTAACCATCTCATCCACTGCTGCTCCCTTCTCCTTTTGCCTTCAATTTTTCCCAGCATCAGGGTCTTTTCCAATGAGTCAGCAGTCAGCTCTTCACATCGGGTGGCCAAAATATTGAAGCTTCAGCTTCAGCATCAGCCATTCCAGTGAGTATTCAGGGTTTATTTCCTTTAAGAATGACTGGTTTGATCTCTTTGCAGTTCAAGGGACTCTCAAAGTCTTCTCCAACATCATAATTCAAAAGCATCAATTCTTTGGTGCACAGACTTCTTTGTGGTCTGACTCTAATGTAACTTTAAGTACGCGTTCTTAATAATTTGAGAGTAGACAAGGGTTGATTGTAAGATTGTTCCTTGAAAGATTACTTATAAAATGGCAAAATGGAAAGAACTTAATGGACCTAATATGGACAGTTATTTGGACCAATCTTCTATTTCTTCTCCTATTTACTCTTTCTCCTCCCTGGCCCTGCTTAAACTTAAGATACTGACTTATAAGCACTACATCCAAAGGCTCTCTTGCCCTCTGACTTTAGGATATGACCATCCTGTGAGGAATCCTGGCAGTAGGTATAAAGGAAAAAGGAGAGGTCATACTACTTATCCTGTGGATTTCTTCCCCATGAGGTCTCCTTAGTTAGGTGTGTCCCTCCATGGAAGGTCACTGTTAACAGGTTCTCTAGGCAGTTTCCTCTTTTTCCAGGTTTGCTACTCTCTTATTCCGTTATCCAGCTCCAGTTCCAGATTTATTGCTGGTAAACTTCTCTTCCCCTAACAGACCCCAACTGAGACAAAATATAAAACTTTAAATCAGGTCACACTTTCCCTTGTTCCCTTTCTTCTGTCTCTGTGACCATGGAGACAGATGTCAAATGGATTCTCCAGATGCCTGGATCCCGAGGGGAAGAGCCCCTGTATAGGGTATGAAGCATACACTAAAATAAACCTTGCATGAATTACTGATATTTGGGTGGCCATTTCTTATTATTGTATAATAACCAAACCTATCATTACTAATAAATGTTGAAGTGTCAGGCAATGTTTAAGTTTTGTGAATAAAATAAAGAACAAAGTTCCTGCCATCGAGACATTTACATTCTAGTAGATAAGAAAGATAATTTAAAAATAGAGAATATAACCTCAGTTTTTGATTGAAGAGGAATATTATGATAAAAAAAAGAGAGACAGCAGTGGTATTTTGTGTACATAATTATTTGTATTAGTTTCCTAGGCCTGTCATGCAAAGTACCACAGACTTACTTTCTTAAACAACAGAAATGTATACAATCACAGTTAATCAAGTTGTTTAAGCACCATGCTGCCCCTGAAACTTACAGGGGAGAATTCTCTCTCACTTCTTCCTAGATTCTAGTGGCAACAGTTAACCCTTGGCATTCCAGTTGCATCTTCTTATATATGAATCAGTCATACTCGACTAAGAGAGCACTCTATTCCTGTATGAACTCATCCTTATTATATCTGTAATGATCATAATCCCAAATAAGGTCACATTCTGGAGTCCTGAGGGTTAACACTTTAACATCTCTTTGTGAAGGGTACAATTCAACCCATAAACTATTAGGGTCAGTATCTCTAAATGAAATAATGTGATAGTAACCCTTACTATTCAAATAAAGTATAGTCTATGTTTGAAATATAATAATAAAATAATTTGTAACTTCTAAAGAACTCTCTGTTACCATAAATCACAAGAAACTATCTTTTTGTTCTCTACAATTCTATATTCTTTTGTTACAATTACAATGTCCCACCAAACTTTTAATATAGAGAAATATTCTGAGATCATTGATTAACACTTAATATTTTGCACAAGTTGAAACCATAGTAAATAATTCAAGTTGCCTTGAGAAAGTTTTGCTTTTATTTCTTTAGACTAAGTATGTCTGTTGTTGAGAGGATACAATGTTTGTGATAGATCCATATTGCTCATGTTGATGCTCATCATTGGGTAATTTTGCTTTTATCTTGTCAGTTATGTCTTGTTTGGAAACAAAAGTTCATTTAATATTACAATATATAAATATGGTAATATAGCCTTAAAGATTAATAATTCCCTGTTACTATAACATATCTTCTGAATAATAAAAGCATATTTAATTGCCAACTTTACCCAGTAGAAAAGAGCCAAGCTAAATTAGAGGTTATTAAAAATACATCCTGAAAAAGAAATAACGTGCAAGAAAAAATTTAGGAAATTTATATATTTTCTTTAAGAACTAAATTGCATGTTACCATGACAATATGCTTGGCTTACAGTATTTTTGCTTTTTTAAATGAATTACTAGACTTGATTTATTAGAGCAGCTGTATCTTACAGAAAAACTGAACAGAAAGTGCGGAGCTCCCATACACTTTCTCCCTTATCATTTCCCCCTAGCTAGTTTCCCTATAATTAACATTTTGCATTGATCTGGTACTTTTATTACAATTGATGAACCAATATTAATACATTATTGTTAACTGAACCCCATAGTTTAGAATTCATTCTTTGTATTATATAGCTCTATGGGTCTTTCCAAATGTATTAATATAATGTCACGTATCCATCGTAAGAGTATCATGCACAATAGTTTCACTGCCCTGAAAATCCCCTGGATACCAATCCCCAGAAACTACTGATTTTTTTTTTTTCTTTTATTGTCCCTATAAGTTTTCTCTTTCCAGGAGCTCATATATTAATAGTAGGAATCAGAAAACATGCAGAGTTTTCAGACTGGCTTCTTTCACTTGGCAATATTTTTTCAGGGTTCCTTTATGTCTTATCATGGCTGGGTAGTTTATTATTTTTATCCCTGAATAATATTCCATTGTATGGATATACCAGAGTTTGTTCTTTTTATTCCATTTGCCTTTTGAAGGATATCTCAGTTTCTTGTTATCAATCAAGCTGCAGTAAACTTTCATGTGCACGTTTTTTTGTGGTACAGTATGCCTTTTCTTTGTTCTTAAATTCTATATAACCAAATTCTATATAAACCAATCAGAAGCTGACATTGCACTGCTGATGTTGTTTTCAAATCTTAAAAAAAACTTGTGATTTTTAAATAGAAGATTTTTACTGTCAGTTTTGTAAAATGATATACTTTGCTGGCCTTGATATACTAGTGTACTACAGTTTACTCTCCATTCCTTGGTATGACTGAGAAATTAGTCAGCAACTGTATCCTTGGACCAGCATCCAGATTACAAAAAAGGAAAGGAAGAACAAATGTTCACTGAATACATACATCATATCAGGAATTAGATTAAGTATTATAGACCTAAAAATCTTCATACACATAGCTATGGTAATAAAATTAAGGGAAGGAATGTAATGAAGCAGTGCTAATTATTTAAAAATATTTAGGGAACACTCTATATTCAAACTTGATTTACTTTTACTGAAAAACAGTAAACAGACCAAAAAAAAAACCTTTAGTTAATTGAAAATATTCTAAATTGCGCACTAACCTTAAGCCATGTGAATGTTTTGCAGATTGATTATTTTCTTTAATGGATCAAATCACATTCAAACCATTTCAAGGATGCTTTTTACTTTATGTAATTTCATATTCTATTTTATTTTTTCATAGAATAGTAGTTGGCCAAGTGGAATATCAGAAGGTGAAAAAAGAGAAGACAGAGCAAAAGAAATACTTGAAATAATACTGGTCAAGAATTTTCCAATATTAACAACACATACCAAATACAAACCCAAGAAGTTAAGAGAATAGCAAGTAGGATAAATATCAAATTCTGCACTTAGGCATATCATAATCAAGCAACAAAAAAGCAAAGATGAAGAGCTATCTTGAAACAAACCAAAGTTAAACTAGACCCCTTACTTATAGATCAATAGGAAAAAAATTCCAATGAACTCCTCATCAGATGCCATACAAGCAAGAAGACAGTGGGGTGAAATTCTTTAAAAGTTTTCATAATATAAAATCATAATATAGATTTCTACACTCAGTGAAATTATCCTTCAATAGTGAGGGAGGAAAAAAGACCTTCTAAAACAGATGGAAACTGAGCCTCTGTGGCCAGTAAACCTGCCTTGCAAGAAGTGTTAGAATTCTTCATGGAGAAGGAAAATTATGTGGGTCAAAAACTGGATTTACATAAAACAAAGGAAGAATATCATAGCAGGAATAAACAAAGGTAAAATAAAATATTTTATTTTGTTATTCTGAATTGATCTAAGAAATAACACTTTGTTTGAAATAATAATAATGCTTTGGGTGATTATAGCATGTAAATAAGTGACACGAATGATAACCATGTCCATGAATGGAAGAGAGGGAGGAATTAAAAATAATCTGTTATAAGGTACTCATACCAAACATGAAGTAATATTTGTGTTGCTTGATTTTTTTAAGTGTTATTCAAATGTAGATTGAGATTCGTTTAAGATGTATATTACAAAACCTAGGGCACAAATGTACTTTTTTAAAGTGTAATTGTCATTCTAAAAAGAAGATACAGAAGAACCTTATAAAATGTCAAAACCAAGAAGGCAGAAAAAGAGGGTAGGGGCAAAGAACAAATAATATACATAGAAATCAGTTACAAATGGTATATATCAGTCCAGCTATCTCAGTAATCACTTTAAATGTGCATAGTCTTAATACCACAGTTCAAAAGCATCAATTCTTTGGCGCTCAGCTTTCTTTATAGTCCAACTCTCACATCCATACATAACTACTGGAAAAACCATAGCTTTGACTAGACAGACCTTTGTTGGCAAAGTAATGTCTGTGCTTTTTAATATGCTCTCTAGGTTGGTCATAACTTTTCTTCCAAGAAGCAAGTGTCTTTTAATTTCATGGCTGCGGTCACCATCTGCAGTGATTTTGGAGCCCCCCAAAATGAAGTCTGCCACAGTTTCCACTGTTTCCCCACCTATTTATCATGAAGTGATGGGACCATATGCCATGATCTTAGTTTTGTGAATGTTGAGCTTTAAGCCAACTTTTTCACTCTCCTCTTTCACTTTCATCAAGAAGTTCTTTAGTTCTTCTCCTTCTGCCATAATGATGGTGTCATCTGCATATCTGAGGCTATTGATATTTCTCCCAGCAATCTTAGTTCCAGCTTACACTTCATCCAGTCCAGCACTTCTCATGATGTACTCTGCATATAAGTTAAATAAACAGTGTGGCAATATACAGCCTTAACGAGATCCTTTTCGTATTTGGAACCAGTCTGTTGTTCCATGTCCAGTTCTAACTGTTGCTTCCTGACCTGCATACAGATTTCTCAAGAGGCAGGTCAGGTGGTCTGGTATTCCCATCTCTTTAAGAATCTTCCAGAGTTTTTTGTGGTCCACACAGTCAAAGGCTTTGGCATCATCAATAAAGCAGAAATAGATGTTTTTCTGGAACTCTCTTGCTTTTTTGATGATCCAGTGGATGTTGGCAATTTGATCTCTTTTTCCTCTGCCTTTTCTAAATCCAGCTTGAACATGTGGAAGTTCACGGTTCACGTACTATTCAAGCCTGGCTTGGAGAATTTTCGGCATTACTTTACTAGTGTGTGAGATGAGTACAATTGTGTGGTAGTTAGAGCATTCTTTGGCATTGCCTTTCTTTGGGATTGGAATGAAAGCTGACCTTTTCCAGCCCTGTGGCCACTGCTGAGTTTTCCAAATTTGCTGGCATATTGAGTGCAGCACTTTCACAGCATCATCTTTTAGGATTTGAAATAGCTCAACTGAAATTCCATCACCTCCTCTAGCTTCGTTTGTAGTGATGGTTCCTAAGGCCCACTTGACTTCACATTCTAGGATGTCTGGCTCTAGGTGAGCAATCACACTATCGTGATTATCTGGGTCGTGAAGATCATTTTTGTACAGTTCTTCTGTGTGTTCTTGCCACCGCTTCTTAATATCTTCTGCTTCTGTTAGGCCCATACCATTTCTGTCCATTTCGTGTGCATCTTTGCATGAAATGTTCCCTTGGTATCTCTAATTTTCTTGAGAGATCTCTAGACTTTCCCATTCTATTGTTTTCCTCTATTTCTTTGCATTGATCACTGAGGAAGGCTTTCCTATCTCTCCTTGCTGTTCTTTGGAACTCTGCATTCAAATTGGTATATCTTTCCTTTTCTCCTTTGCTTTCCACTTCTCTTCTATTCACAGCTATTTGTAAGGCCTCCTCAGACAACCATTTTGCCTTTTTTTGCATTTCTTTTCCATGGGGATGGTCTTGATCCCTGCCTCCTGTACAATGTCATGAACCTCCATCCATAGTTCTTCAGGCACTCTATCAGATCTAATCCCTTGAATCTATTTCTCACTTCCACTGTATAATCATAAGGGATTTGATTTAGGTCTTTCCTGAATCGCCTAGTAGTTTTCCATATTTTCTTTAATTTAAGTCTGAATTTGGCAATAAGGATTTCATTGTCTATGCCACAGTCAGCTCCTGGTCTTGCTTTTGCTGACTGTGTAGACCTTCTCCATCTTTGTGAGAGAGTCAATTCCTAGGCAAATTGATAAGAAGTCCAGGGTTCCAATTAGGAGAAAGAGGTCAGGGGCTCTCGAAGTGGAGATGCTGCTGCTGCTACTGCTAAGTCACTTCAGTTGTGTCCGACTCTGAAGTGGAGATAGGGGTCTGTAATTCTCAAGGAAGAGGAAAAGACAAACTTTTCCCCCCTCTACATTCTTTAGGATTATATAACAACAATGTATCCTTCCTTGAGGACAGTTTCTCCTTCACCTTCTGGCTAATCCTGTAATCTTAAAATGTAAATTATTGTAGTGGGTCTAGTAAGGTCTTTACAACCTCCATTCTTTTGATTCACTGTAATATGTAATTTAAAAATATATAACTCCATTGCTAACACTAGCGAGGGCTACCCTTTCTGCCTCCTTCTGATGTCTGTGTCAGAAGCTTTCTCTATCCCTTTTATACTTTAATAAAACTCTATTACACAAAAGTTCTGAGCCATCAAGCCTCATCTCTGGCCCCAGATTGAATTCTTCTCCTCCAGAGGCCAAGAATCCCGGCGTCTTTCATGGTTCAGCAACACCCTTTCATTTGGCTGCAAAGAATATAATCAATCTCTGATTTCAATATTGACCATCTGTTCATGTCCATATGTAGAGTCTTCTCTTGTGTTGTTGGAAGAGAGTGTTTACTATGACCAGTGCATTCTCTTGGCAAAACTCTATTAGCCTTTGCCCTGCTTCATTCTGTACTCCAAGCCAAATTTACCTGTTACTGCAGGTATTTCTTGTCTTCCTGCTTTTGCATTCCAATACCCTGTAATGAAAAGGACATCTTTTTTGGGTGTTAGTTCTAGAAGGTCTTGTAGGTCTTCATGCTGCTGCTGCTGCTGCTGCTGCTGCTAAGTCGCTTCAGTCATGTCCGACTCTGTGCGACCCCATAGACAGCAGCCCACCAGGCTCCCCCGTCCCTGGGATTCTCCAGGCAAGAACACTGGAGTGGGCTGCCATTTCCTTCTCCAGTGCATGAAAGTGAAAAGTGAAAGTGAAGTCGCTCAGTCATGTCTGACTCTTCGCGACCCCATGGACTGCAGCCCACCAGGCTCCTCTGCCCATGGGATTTTCCAGGCAAGAATACTGGAATTGGTTGCCATTGCCTTCTCCTGTAGATCTTCATAGAACAGTTCAAATTCAGCTTCTCCAGCATTACTGGTTGGGGCATAGACTTGGATTACTGTGATACTGAATGGTCTGCCCTGGAAATGAAGAGATCATTCTGTTGTTTTTGAGATTGCATCCAAGTACTGCATTTTGGACCCTTTTGTTGACTTTGAGGGCTACTCCATTTCTTCTAAGGGATTCTTGCACACAGTAGTAGATATCATGGTCATCTGAGTTAAATTCACCCATTCCAGTCCATTTTAAAGTCCATCCTAAAGGAAATAAGTCCTGAACATTCATTGGAAGGACTGATGCTGAAGCTGAAACTCCAATACTTTGACCATCTGATGTGAAGAACTGACTCATTTGAAAAGACCCTGAAGCTGGGAAAGATTGAAGGCAGAAGGAGAAGGGGACGACAGGATGAGATGGTTGAATGGCATCACTGATCAATGGACATGAGTTTGAGTTAACTACAGGAGTTGATGATGGACAGGGAGACCTCACATGCTGCAGTCCATGGGATCACAAAGAGTCAGACACAACTGAGTGACTGAACTAAACTGAACTGAACGGAGTCTTAATACGCCAACTAAAAGACAGATATTGTCAGAATGAGTAAAAGTTAAAGAAGCCCAAGATCTTTGAAGCTGAAACTCCAATACTTTGGCCACCTGATGCAAAGAGCTGACTCATTTCAAAAGACCCTGATGCTGGGTAAGATTGAGGGCAGGAGGAGAAGGGGATGACAGAGGATGAGATGGTTGGATGGCATCACTGACTCGATGGACATGGATTTGGGTGGACTCCGGGAGTTGGTGATGGACAGGGAGTCCTGGCGTGCTGCGGTTCATGGGGTCGCATAGAGTTGGACATGACTGAGTGACTGAACTAAACTGAACTGAACTGAACATCTAGTTGATAGCTTTCCTTTTATTTATTTAATAAACCTGAACATCATTTCACATCTAATTCCCAAAGTTAGAATAAAAACTCATATTGATGAACATGTGTTGTCTTACATAGTCCATTGATGTTTAAATCAAACATCCCACAGTACCATACAACTGATCTTCCACATTTAGAAGCACAGCATTATGCTTCCCTGTTGGCTCAAACAATGAAGAATCCGCCTGCAATGTGGGATACCTGGGTTTGATCCCTAGGTCAGGATGATCCCCTGGAGAAGAGATTGGGAACCCACTCCAGTATCTTGCCTGGAGAATTCCATGGACAGAGGAGCCTGGTGGGCTACAGTGCATGGATCACAAAGAGTCGGGTATGACTGAATGAGTACCACTTTCACTTTCATTATCTGTGCTACTGTAGTCTCCCTTGTTGCTACCTGCCCAGAGCTCACTCTGAAAAGTCACTTCTCTCTTGAGATTCCATGACATACATGGAATTGAATAAAATGTAAAAATATTCATAGTAAGCTAAAAATAAAATTTATCTCCCAAATTACTACATATCCAATTTTTGTCTGCTATTTTATATGAAATTCTAGAGAAAATTAGGAAATAGCATAAATTTTAAGGAACTTTAATTGTTTAAAATATGAGATTCTATAATGTGTGCTTGTACTTTGTCTTTTACAAGAACTGAATATTCTTTTTACATTTTCCAAAAGTTCTGTATCAATCCATGGTTTCTGGATCAAGTGAGACCTAATTTATTTATTTAACCAAAGATTTACTTATTGAGCAAGGTTTGAGAGACCATAATGCTAATAAAACTGGTCAGTTGGTTCCTTTCTGCTCTTTTTTTATTATTAAGTAAATGCTTAAATGAGGAATGAGGAATTAATGTGAGAGAAGATGAGGGATACTTGAAATAAGAGAGATATGTTTTAAAATATGGAAGAAGTTAATGCAAATACAGCAGTTTTGAAACCTACTTGCTATTCTGTCCTAAATCATTATCTGCATTTCATCAGGATGAAATCTTCTTTTGTAACATAAATAATATTATAGAAACAACAGAATTGCTCTGTATTTCTAAGTAATAAACTGATGGATCTCTTCTTTATGGGTTAAAAAACAACAACAACAACAAAAAACAGTGACACCCTAAATCTACAGAATGTGTCTAATTTGCTTTTATTAGGTATTTACATTGTCTCCTAGAAATTATTACTATTGAGCCAATGGAATATCATGGGGTAAGAATAGGAAATGGAACCTTTAATCACAAGTCAAAAACAAGTCAAATCTATTGATGAAACGGCTAGAAATTGAATATGCACTGCTGCTGCTGCTAAGTCACTTCTGTCATGTCCGACTCTGTGTGACCCCATAGACGGCAGCCCACCCGGCTCCCCCATCCCTGGGATTCTCCAGGCAAGAACACTGGAGTGGGTTGCCATTTCCTTCTCCAATGCACTATTCAGCGTCATTAACAAGAGGTCAAATCTCACAGGTGATTGAGGAGAACATGGCCCTAAGGTCTGTTATGCTCAAAGCTCCCAGTTTGTGATTTACTTTTGCTGATGTTCCTATGAAGAAAGTCAGTGAGTTTATATACTAGGCAACCACTTGTTTAGGAAAAGCATGCTTTATTGCATTCCAAATCCATGTCAATTTCTTTACTGATCTTTTAAGCAGTGAGGTTTTTCTGGAAAAGAAATATGGTTTCATTGCAGATACATGGAGCAATCTATGGTTTATAGAAGTTATTGTTCTTTCATAGTATTCATATCAATATAGTACCTAGGTAGAAAATTAACCCAAAATAAAAAGGAGATAAAGTGGCAAAAGAATTATTTTATCCTCTCTTTGGGGAAAGTTTTGTAAAAGTTGTTACATTACGACAAACCCACAGCAAGCATCACCCTCAATGGTGAAAAATTGAAGGCATTTCCCCTGAAATCAGGAACAAGACAAGGGTGCCCACTCTCACCACTACTATTCAACATAGTGTTGGAAGTTCTGGCCACAGCAATCAGAGCAGAAAAAGAAGTAAAAGGAATCCAGATAGGAAAAGAAGAAGAAAACTTCACTGTTTGCAAGATGACATGATCTCTATATAGAAAACCTAAAGGACTCTACCAGAAATTACTAGAGCTAATCATAATGAATATAGTAAAGTTGCAGGATATAAATTAACACACAGAAATCCCTTGCATTCCTATATACTAACAATGAAAAAACAGAAAGAGAAATTAAGGAAACAATACCATTCACCATTGCAACAAAAAGAATAAAATACTTAGGAGTATATCTACCTAAAGAAACAAAAGACCTATACATAGAAAACTATAAACACTGATGAAAGAAATCAAAGAGGACACAAACAGATGGAGAAACATACCGTGTTCATGGATTGGAAGAATCAATATTGTCAAAATGGCTATTCTACCCAAAGCAGTCTATAGATTCAATGCAATCCCTATCAAGCTACCAACGGTATTTTTCACAGAACTAGACCAAAGAATTTCACAATTTGTATGGAAATACAAAAAACCTCGAATAGCCAAAGTAACCTTGAGAAAGAAGAATGGAACTGGAGGAATCAACCTGTCTGACTTCAGGACTCTACTACAAAGCACGTCACAAGGACAGTATGAGGTACTGGCCACAAGAACAGAAATATAGATCATGGAACAGAATAGAAAGCCCAGAGATAAATCCACGAACCTATGGACACCTTATCTTTGACAAAGGAGGCAAGGATATACAATGGAAAAAAGACAACCTCTTTAACAAGTGGTGCTGGGAAAACTGGTCAACCACTTGGAAAAGAATGAAACTAGAACACTTTCTAACACCATACACAAAAATAAACTCAAAATGGATTAAAGATCTAAATATAAGACCAGAAACTATAAAACTCCTAGAGGACAACATAGGCAAAACACTCTCCGACATAAATCACAGCCAGATCCTTTATGACCCACCTCCCAGAATATTGGAAATAAAAGCAAAAATAAACAAATGAGGACCAGAAACTTAAAAGCTTTTGCACTACAAAGGAAACTATAAGCAAGGTGAAAGGACAGCCCTCAGATTGGGAGAAAATAATAGCAAATGAAGAAACAGACAAAGGATTAATCTCAAAAATATACAAGCAACTCCTGCAGCTCAATTCCAGAAAAATAAATGACCCAATCAAAAAATGGGCCA